>NC_080179.1:60394692-60672192 GCF_950295315.1 Erinaceus europaeus | reverse complement strand
ATAATAAAACTTAAGATAAATCTTATGTTCTAAATATTTGAAAAATGAATGTACATCTGTCATTCGGTGCCAGGCCATAGTGCGCCTGGTTAAGCACTCATATTACAGTGCACAAAGACCCAGGTTCAATCCCCTGGTCTCCAATTGCATGGAGAAAGCTTCATGAATAGTGAAATGGGGCTACAGGTGACTCTTCATCCATACCCCCCCTTCTTCTATCAGTTTCTCTCTATCTCTGTCCAATAATAAATGAATAATTTTTTTAAAAAGTAAAGATTATCATAAAATAAATACAGTTGTCATTCAGTAGTTGTGACTTCAATTAGTATATCAAAATCCACTGATAAAGCAATATTTCAAAAACCACAAGTTGACCCTGGGTCCATACTCCCAGAGGGTTAAAGAACAGGAAAGCCAGCAGGGGAGGGGAGGGGAGGGATTGGGATAGGGAATTCTAGTGGTGGGAATTGTGTGGAGTTATACCCCTCTTGTCCTATGGTTTTTTCAGTGTTTCTTTATTATAAATAAAAATAATTTAAAAAAAGCACAAGTCAAATGTCTAAATAAGGAAATAAAGCAACTAAATAATGGCAGGGCTGTGCTGGTCCTCCTCCTCCTCCTCTTCTTATTGCAGTACTGTTTACCTCGTGAAAACCTTGTAGTATTTTTAAACTGAAAATCATCCAAGTGTTTATAAGAGTAGATAGTATTATCCATACCTCTACATTTTACAGTTATTGTAGCTATCAGAAATTTACATTTCAATCAGTTGTTTTATTCTGGAGATGGGGTTGTTTTCACAATATGCTTTTACAGATGGTTTAAAATAAGTCAGCTGACTGGTATTTGTTTTGTTGTAACAGACTGTATGAGTTTAAAAAAAAACCCTGCTTTAAAGCTTAAAGATACATTACATTTAAGGATCCCAGTTCAAACCCCTGGCTCCCCATCTGCAGGGGAGTCACTTCACAGGTGGTGAAGCAGATCTGCAGATCTCTTTCTCTCCCCCTCTCTTTTTTCCCCCATCTCTCTCCATTTCTCTCTGTCCTATCCAACAACAATGACAACAACAATAATAACTACAACAATAAAACAACAAGGGCAACAAAAGGGAATAAATAAGTAAATTTAAAAAAATAAAACATTCCATCAAGGGAAACTTTTGAAATTATTATGGAGAACATTACATTTTGAAAAGCAATTAATGTTATTTCTGAACTAGAAGAAAACAAAACAAAAAAATACTTCATTAAAAAATATGGGTTTTAAAGATTTTGTTTGAAATATAGTGACTTTGTATCTGTAAAGTTTATATATGTACATAATACAAATAAGCAATTGAGGTATCAAAAGAAATAGATCTAATTCAATAGATATAAGCCATGCATGTTATATAGGTGATGTGTATAATTACTTTCAGTCTTATCTACTTATGCATAGACTTATGTTTATATTTTTGTATAACTGTGTGCCTAGGCAGAAACAGGTTTTTCTTTCTTTTTTTTTTTTTTTGAGACAAAGTTATCTAAATTTTAATCATGGATATGCTGCTTACAAGATCTAACAAAATAGTGTACGGAATTGCACAAAAATGTGATTTCTAGAATCATAAAGCTTGGGCCTTATATTTTCCCAATCTTACTAGATGTCTGGGTCTCCATAGATCACTTAGATTGTCTGTTCCTTAGTTTCCTTATTTATAAAATAATATATTCTGGCTCTCAATATTATTGTGATGATTCAGTCTTTCTCTGAGCTTCAGATCTCAGTGTGCTTTGGTTCAAATTTCTGTAGTTCTTTTTCCTCCTTTCTTTCTATTTCCTTCTTTCTTTTGGAAGATTACTTAATTTTTTTCTAATCTGTAAAATAGAGATCTTAATAAAGCATACACAGTGTTATCAAGGTTAAATGTGAAACTCTGTGTTTATACAAGTATTGATGACATAGTTCCTGATAAATAGCTTACCTGTTATTACTACAGTCATGCAAAGAGAACATAGTTTATCTGTAGTATATGTGTGAGAGGATCTATTCAGTAGATAGAGGCAGACATTAGAACTAAAATATTTGTCAGGAAGTAAATTGATGAGGAAATTTGGAGTTCCTAAGGTATATTGTATATCATGGTGATTTTACAGTAAACCTGTCCATACTACCAATAGTCAGAGAAAGACAGGAGTGACCCAGTTGAGTGCATGTTGTTATGCGCAGGGACCAAGGCTCAAGGCCCTTGGTCCTCACTTGCAGGGGGAAGCTTTACGAGCAATGAAGCAGTGATGCAGATGTCTTTTTATTCTCCCTCTCTATCACCCCTTCCAACCTCTGTGTGTCCTATCAAATAAGACAATAATAAATATTTTAAAAAGAGAGAGGAAAACAAGGAACAACAGATAATCCGTGTGCTCGGGTGGGAGTGACTCCCTTCCTGATAACTACCACCGTAATCTAAAAGAAATGAAAATATAGAATTTCCTGTTCAGCAACTGTAACATCACTCAAGCATTAAGTCATTGCTAGAGCTGGTAGTAATTATACACCTCAGAAAAATCCCTGGCATAGGGGGCAGTCTTAAATATATACAAAAGTAATGGCTGAATCTGTGCTGCCCCAAATATTTGACTCTTTAAAGCTTTCTGCAATTTATATCTCCTTTCTATTCATACTGTAACAAGATGTACAGCATATATTTTTTGCTGGATTTCAAGCATGATTGTTGAGATGCTATTTTGAAAGAGTAGTTAAAATAGTTTGAATTCTGAAAATCAAACTGGGATGTTTCTTTTATTATAAGAGACCATTAAGAAAAACAGTCACCATGACAATATCCTCAGATGACAGATAGCTCAGAGAGTCATAAATCTGACAGAAGCCTCTGTATATCCTGGTGACTATTTTTTGAATTATTTTATGTCTACTTTCCCACATGGGAATTGTTTGAGATTTTTATTTAACTAGTTTGGATTTATAACATATATCCAAAATATTAAAAGTACTGAAATACCCTAATACATTATAATTACTTAAAATTTAATAATCTAAATATATAAAAATGGACATATATACACTCTATGTACTTAAAAGATAGTGCTGCTCTATCATGAATGTCCATCATACTTGCAAATATGTGAACATAATCATTTCTGGGGTACTCGTGGGTAAAGGAAAACACCTCGCATTAATTTGCTTTTGGTGGGGTTTTAACCAAGTTGCCTGAAGACTAATTTCTTGAGGACACTCCAGGAACAAATCTAGTCTTTGCTTTTGGAAGATAATAGTATCCCTTGATTCATTGTCATATTACTCAAGTCTTTCTTTCTGTTATTGAATTACCTCCTGTTTATCTTTCTGTTTTATTTCCCTGTTGTGGGGATATTTGAACCACCCTGTCCTATATAATATAGATCTGAAATATCCCTTTTGACAACAGGCTTCAAAGAGTCAGGTGTAAGCACCATGGGTGGGGATATTATTCTGTCTACTACAGAATACTTCTGGCTTCCTAAGAGTAACATGCATCCATTTCCAAAATACACTCCAACTCACTCAGCACTCTTCAGAAATCTCAACCCTCCATAGCAGCAACTCAAAGTTCAAAATCCCACCTACATATCATCAGTTCATAAGTCCCCGATCTCATTATCTAAATAATCTAACTCAGGGATAGATGAGACTATAGATGAATCACCCCAGATTCATAGACTATAGATGAATCACCTGTGTACCTGGAGACTAGAAAACAAGTTATATTTGCTCCAGAAATACAGTCATGTGATGAAAATACAAATCATAACCATACCTATGTATTTTAATTGTCATAGGGTTATTGGGGGGCTCAGCGTTTCTACCACCCCCAGTAGTTTGTTTTCATTTTCTGTTGTTTTCTTTTCTTTATTCCTCTTTATTTCTTTCTGTCTCTTTCTCTCGTTTCTTCTCTTTCTTCTCTCTCCTACCCCCACCCTTCCTTCTCCTCCTCCTCCTCCTCCTCCTCCTCCTCCTCCTCCTCCTCCTCCTCCTCCTTCTTCTTTTTTTAATTGAGACAGAAAGAAATTGAAAGGAAGGTGGAGACAGGGAGGGGAAAAGAAAAATCTCTAAAGTTCTGCTTCACCACTAGTGAAGTCCCTCGTGGACCTTGCACATGCATATATGGATTGAGCCTTTGACCCCAGTCCTTGGCATAGTAATGTGTACACTACCAGGTGTGTCACCACCTAATATAGAATAAAAGGAGTAACTGTTTCCAAGCAAGGCTGAAGTTGAAGTGGGAAAACTGGAATTGACTTCAAGAACTGATAAGCCTTTGCAGCTATTGGTTCCAGGTCTGAACCCAAAGCTGCGCCTTCTGTATCATTTCACCTTTACCCAAAAAGATATATTTGTAGCTGAATAATCACATCAGTCTTGAATATTTTTAGTAGGATAGCTTTCTTTCATTTTGTGCAACCTCTGCCCCTTTAGTCAAAAGTTGGTGATTTTTGCTCATAAAACATCCTCAAGAACCTTGTGGACCACCCACGTAGATCACAGGGATTTGCTCCGTTCGACATGAGTTTCCTCTGCACTTCTTTGCTGTAATGGTCCCATCTGTCTTTCTAGCTTCTGTTGAGGTTGCTGCGAAAACAGGCCTAATCTTTTTTTTTTTTTTTTGCCTCCAGGGTTATCCCTGGGGCTCAGTGCCTGCACAAAGCCACTGATCCTGGAGGGCTTTTGTTTGGTTTCGTTTTCTTCCCTTTTGTTGCCCTTGTTGTTTTTATCATTGTTGTGGTTATTATTATTGTTTTATTGCTGGCATTGTTGTTGGATAGGGCAGACAGAAATCGAGACGGGGAGGGAAAGACAGGGGGAGAAAAAGACACCTGCAGACCTGCTTTACTGCCTATGAAGCGATCCCCCTGCAGGGGGGTGAGCCCTGAGGTAAAAGTGGAATCCTTGTGCCAGTCCTGTGCTTTGCGCTATGTGCGGTTAACAGGCTGCGCTACTGCCAGGCCCCCAACAGGTCTAGTCTTTTTAAAGAGTGTTCTGCTTTACAATAGTCTGCAGTTTTGTTCCTTCGAAAACTGTAGCAAATGATTGTTCAGGCCTCAGACACCATCCCCAGACACATAGATTTTGCATTCAGATGCATACTGTCCTGAATGCATACTGTCTCCTCATCTTCTCATCTTAACATCTCTTCAAATCAGGATAAACTGATAATTTGCCAAAAATTCAAGTGCCAAATTTCAGCTTTTCTTTCTCTTTCTTTCTTTCTTTCTTCCTTCCTTCCTTCCTTCCTTCCTTCCTTCCTTCCTTCCTTCCTTTCTTTCTTTCTTTCTTTCTTTCTTTGCCTCCAGGGTTATTGCTGGGACTCAGTGCCTGCACCATGAATACCACTGCTCCTGGAGGCCATTTTTTACCCCTTTGTCGACCTGTTTTTTTTTTTTTTTTTTTTTTTTTTTTTTTACTGTTGTGGCTATTATCTATCATTGTTGTTGATGTCGTCATTGTTGGATAGAGCAGGGAGAAATGGAGGAGAGGAAGACAGAGAGGGGGAGAGAAAGATAGACACCTGCAGACCTGCTTGACTGCCTGTGAAGTGAGCCCCCCGCAGGTGGGGAGCCAGGGGCTCAAACCAGGATCCTTACGCTTGTCCTTGCGATTTGCGCCATGTACACTTAACCCACTGCGCTACTGCCCTACCCCCCAAATTTCAGTTTTCTAAGCAGATGTTTCCTTAATTTATTTCTTTCCATTCATTTTCTTCTTTTTAAGTAACAAAAAGAAACCAGGTTCAAAACTGCTTGTTTAACTAAATAACACAATTTATTACTCCTGATTTCTGTTGCCCTGTAATTGTAGTGCACACTGTCTCTAGGTTCCTATCACTATATGACGGGGATATATCTTTTGCTCTATTTCTGATAATATAGTCCTCATTCCCTGTAGTGCTTGCATCAGGAAAAAATAGCATCTATCAACAAATTGCTGAGAAGGAGGGCTGCTTGTTTGTTTTAACTTGGTCATTCAATCATTTATTTTTTCAATTAGTCTACAGTTCTCTTGTAACAACTGAGGCATTCCTTCAAATGGTGTAAGTTTTGTTTGCAGTGTTTCTCACTTCCTTCTCAGCAGTCACAATTTAACATCTGTATGTCTCCCACAGTCTTTACAGGAAAATCAAGGTTGTGTTTAATGTTCCTCCAAATTATTGCAGTCTCTTCCTGTTACTGATTATAAAGACACTCTCATGGTATGTGTTTTATAAAGCAGCATACCACTTCTAGTTACACAAATCTGGACTACGATTCTGTTTCCGAGGGCTGTGCTCAGCATATGCCAGGGTTACTTTTTTCTGGCCACCCTGCAGAAGAAATCTTAGTTGCTTTTTGTAGTACTGTTTTCAGGTGCTGGCATTATTCTTGAATTTATGTCCATTATTATGTATACAGAATACGAAGAGCAACTCATCTTCCCACCTACATTTACCCAAGAAGTAACTTCAAGTAGATGATATGAACATAATAATGAATGTGGCTAGAAAAAAAAAGGGGGTAATAGAGAAGAAGAAAAGTCACTAATGTTTATTATTTGTGGGTTCAGGGTCTTGTTCATGTATGAATGCACCATGCCAGCCACACTTGTTTGTTTTCATTCATATACAGAGACAGACCAAAAACAAGGTGGGGGGGGGTGAGGGGTTGGGGAGTAGAAGGAGAGGAAAACACCAGAGGATAGAAGCTTCCCCCAATGCCATAGCACCACTCAACTGGGTGCTGGGACTGGAAACTGGCCACAGGCGTGGCCGTGTAGCACCTTCTCTGGTGAGCTCTTTTTCTCTGCTTATGGGCATTTTAGCTATTATAAACAGAGCAACTACAAACACAGAGATATACATATTCTCTTGACTTAGTGCTTCAGTAGCCTGTGGATATTTGCCCAGGAATGGTATTACTAGAGCAAAAGGTGGTTCCATGTTTATTTAAGGGCTCTCCATAGTGTTTCCCATAGGGATTGTACCAGTTTTCTTAAACAAATACTCTTTATACCATGTTTTACATAATCAGTCAATCTAACAATTTAAAAAGAGGTGAAATTGTTCACCTACAATCCTGTATATCAACATTATATAAATAAAGAGAATGAAACAGTAAAAAATAACTAAATACAAAATGTATGAGAAAATAGTTTGGCTTATAAAGAATAGGAAATGGTTCTCACAGTTGTTATTTTAATATTTTATTTATTTATTTTAATGAGAGAGATAAAGAGATAGATACACACACACAGCAATATCAGACCACTGCTCAACTCGGCTTATGGTAGTGCTGGGGGTTTACCCTGGAACCTCATATATAAAAGTATTTTTGCATAATCATTATTCTCTCTCCCTAGCCCTGACTGTTAATTTTACTACAAAGCAAAATTAATTTAAAACCTTGTAGTTTGAGAGAGTCATAAATTTAAGAAGTTTCTCCCACTCAAGTTATCTAACACTATTTTCTTTCCTAACCTTAATTATGTGATTATCATCAGGATTTGGGGTATTGTTGTTTGTTTTTCATTGCCACTAGTGTTATTGCTAAGGCTTTGTGCCAGCACTACTAATCCAATGTTCCTGACAGCCATTTTTTTTCTTTCTTCCTTTTTTTTTTTCCTTTCCATTTATTATATTTGATAGGACAGAGAAAAATTGGGGAATGGGGGTTTAGAGAAAAAGAGAGAAAAATAGATGCCTGCAGACCTGCTTCACTGTTTGTGAAGCTCCCACTTTCCTTCAGGTAAGAGAATTGGAGCTCGAACCAGGTCCTTATGCATAGGAAGGTGTGCACTCAACTGAGTTGATCACCTCCCAACCTCTCTGTGATAACTTTGTAAGTATTTCTGTTGAGTAAGATGCTAAACTACCAATAAGACCCCAAAGATAGACACTACAAAGTGCTTTATCTATCTGGTGAGCTATCACCAAATCTCTTGAATCATATCCATGAGCTTTACTGCTATATCCATACTCATAGTTTCCTCTTACTTTCTTGTTCTAGACATACAGAGTTTCTGTCTTTTCCTATAGAGTTCCAGTTCAATTCCTTAAGTCAAAGTTTTCTCTTTATGGAAAAATATCTTCTTACAACTAAAAAATAGATTCTTTGGATTTCAGTTGAATTGTCACTTCTTAAAAAAAAAAAAGCAAACAAAAAACTCTGCCTGTCCTTCTAGCCCTGACTAAATACTCCATTGTCTATTTCATGATATAAATTTCCTTCCCAACAATTACCATAATTTGTATTATATAATTAATTCCACTTACTTTTTAACTGCATAGTGCCTGCCTCCTCCACAGAGTGGGGTTCTACAAAAGTCAGACTCAAAATACAGACATTTCATATATCTAGATTCTAGAATATTACTTATTTTGTATCTGACACTTAATTAGTAGTTTTTGCTCAATGAATTGCTGAATCTACTGCTAGTTCTAGCTCCAAGGAGTTTTTTAATCCCATTGGTACAAAAGTAAAGAGAAATACAAAATTGAAACTAAAATGTGAACCATGGTCATTAAGAATACTCTGAGGGAAAGTTTCATAACCTTGCTAGTCATCTGTTTCTTCATTATTAAATGAAAGGCTTAACCTAGATCAGCTCTACGGTCGTTTTTACCTTTAAGACTAAAACATTTTTAAGTGCTGGCTCAGGAAAAAGAGAGTAATCAATGTGCTCTCAAGTAGTCAAGGAAGACTTCATGAATAATACTGTAGTGATAAAAATAACAGGTAGGGAATAAGGAGAAATCAACGTAGGTAATCTGAGACAGTAAAATGGCTTCACTGCTGATGTAATGACTATTTAACTTTCTGTGAGAGAGACAATTTTCATGGGGCCATTCTCTAAGGTCTCTAACAGCAAAAACATGTGTTCTGGTTCATTTGTGGGCCAGAAAAATAGCTTACTTGGATAGTGCACTGATTTACTATGCTTGCAACTTTGGCTTTTTACTGGCCCCCATCTCATTGAAGGAAGTTTTGGTACTGCGGTCTCATTCATTCTCTCCTTCTGCCTTTCACTCTCTCTTAAAAGAAAAAAGAAAAAAAAAAACGGGGGGAGAAGGAGGGAGGGAGTTGGGTCAGGCGGTAATGCAGTGGTAAAGCATACAATGTAAGAAGCACAAGGACCTGCATAAGGATCCTGGTTCAAGCTCCTGGCTCCCCACCTGCAGGGGCCTCGTTTTACACGCAGTAAAGCAGATCTGCAAAAGGGAAAAGAAAAAAAAAGCCTCCAGGAGCAATGGATTCGTGGTGCAGGCACTGACCCCCAGCAGCAACATAGGAGAACTTGATCTTATCTATGTACACTGTCTTAATTAAAAAAAAAAAAAAAAAAAAGGACTCTGGTGGGAGCACAGCGACTGTTGGCATGGTTCAAAACAGTCAGGATTTATTACTTGGCGGTTCGATAGAACGGAACGATTTTACATACAGCAATATAAGCAATTATTGGCAGAGGCGAGACTATGCCAAGTCCATGAGTTAGTTACCATAAATTCAGCTCCACATGTTCAGTTTCTCTAGTCTTCAGAAGCAGCATGGTGGGTCCTGGGAAGCTTAACCAGGATCCTTGGGAGCAGAAGGAATGGGGAAGGGCTCCATAGGCTGAGGTGGGCGATATGCTAATTACCTTTGTCAGCCCCAGCCAATTAAATCCCATAAAAAAAAAAAAAAGAATAGTGGGGTGGATTATACTGTTTTATCATAAAATTTATAAAAGAATAAATCTATACATAATTGAAAACTCAGTGTGTCTATACATTTTTCATAGAAAAAGACTGTCTTGCATGGCAAAACTATTATGTTTTACGTGCATTTCCTTTAAAGAAGCAATACCACTGTTAGGAATTTAGTCATCCTGGAGGGTGGAGGCATAAATCCAAGATCATTTAAAACTGGGTTATTTTCTTCATGTCCCTTTTCTGTTAAGTTAGTAGCTTTATATCTGAAAGTAAAATTGAATATTAATGTAGAAATTCAAACTATAAATGCTAACAAATGGTAAAAACATGAATATACAGATGGAATCAGCTTACAATTAAACTGAAGCAGTAAAGACATTATGCAAATTAAAATGAAAGGTGTACAAACAAGGTTGACCTCACTTTAGTAAAAAATAAGTCACTAATGTATACATTTAAAATAGATAAAAGTTAGGGGCTGGGAGGTGTTTTAGTGACAGAGTATCTAACATGTCTGCCTTATATATGTGATGTTCTGTGTTGGACTTTCACCAGCACATGGGAGTAGCAAATAAGAACATGATTCTTATTATAGTAAGAAAGCAAAGAGCAAAATATAATAGCAGCTCTTCACAAAATTAAGATTCCAAAATATATGATGCATTTTCAGATTCTTTATTTTTTATAAGTGATTTAATAATGATTAGCAAGATTGTAAAAAGACAGGGGCACAATACCACACAGTTCCCACCACCAAGAGTTCTGTATCCCATCCCCTCCACTGGAAGCTGCCCTACTTTTTATCTCTCTGGGAGTATGGACCAAAATCCTTTATGGGGTATAGAAGGTGGAAGCTCTGGCTTCTTTAATTGCTTCTTTGCTGAACATGGATGTTGGCAGGTCGATTCATCCCCCAGCCTGTTTCTATCTTTCCCGAGTAGGGTAGGGTTCTGGAGACATGAGGTTCCTGGACACATTGGTAAATGAACATAAAATTAAGACAATTTAAATACCAACTAAAACAATACTTTAATGTCCACTCTTGTTGAGGACATCGATATACTTTATTGGTATGTTTATAAAGTTTCATATTTTCAACAGGGTAATTTCTGGTATCTATTAATATGATTAATATGCATGTCGTTGTTTTGGCAAGATATTTCCCTAAATTCTACCTAGGATAAGATAATTTCTAGGGACTTTGGCTTTAGAAAACTTGGAGGGAGTCGTGCGCTAGCACAGCGGGTTAAGTGCACATGGTGCAAAGCACAAGAGCCAGCATAAGGATCCCAGTTGTACCCCCGGCTCCCCACCTGCAGGGGAGTCACTTCACAAACAGTGAAGCAGGTCTGCAGGTGCCTTATCTTTCTCTCCCTCTCTCTGTCTTCCCCTCCTGTCTCCATTTCTCTCTGTCCTGTCCAACAACGGTGACATCAATAATAGCTACAACAATAAAAAAAAGGGCAACAAAAGGGAATGAATAAATTAAATAAATAAAACCTAAAAAAAATTTAAAAAAGGAAAAACTTGGATTTCTGTTTCCTGGTATACCATTATTGTACCCATACCCTTGAAGCAATTCCTTAATGATCCCTGAAGTACTCACTGAAGATAAGTCACAAAACTGCCTCAGATGGCTGTTTATTAAGTGAAGTCGTGCATGTAATGCAATTAATACCTCATTGGAGTTGATAAATATTAAATGACTTTTACTAATTATACTATAGATATGTCTGAAGTTGAAGGGATAGCTTTACAAGAATTTTTGTTTACTATATACTAATAATAAGTACTAATAGTATTTACTTTAGCCCTAAATCTCTGCAATTATCTTTGTAAAATTACAGAGAAAATTTGGTCCTCTAAAGATAGGAGGGAGTCCGGCGTAGCGCAGCAGGTTATGCACGCGCGCGCAAAGCAAGGACTGGATTAAGGATCCGGGTTCAAGCCCCTGCTCCCCACCTGCAGGGCAGACGCTTCACAGATTGTGAAGCAGGTCTGCAGGTGCCTTTCTCTCCCCCTCTTTGTCTTCCCCTCCCCTCTCTCGATTTCTCTCTGTCCTATCCAACAACGATGATGTCAGTAACAATAATAACTACAACAATAAAACTACAAGGGCGACAAAAGGGAGAATAAATAAATAAACAAATATAAAAAAATAAAGATAGGAGAAGGAGAAATGCTGACTCTCAATGATGGAAGTATCATCTGCAATGGATAGATAATCTGAAAATGCATAATTGTTAATATATTGGCCATAAAGGAGTTCAGAAGTAGGCAATTTTAATTCTTCAAAAATTGCAGTAAATAGTAAGGTTCAAAATATTCACTGTGAGCAAGTCAGGCCATATCTTTGCATGAAAAAAGTGTTGGGCTGGTACATTTAAATACAGTATAGCTTTTTTTTTCAGGAAAATTATATGTCTTTATAATTGATATTATAAAATATGATTGGACAGTTGTACACTGTGGAAATACAGGTATTACTAACAATGGGTAGGTTAGAATTTTAAATGTGTGGCAATTAATCTTCATGTCAACCTGAATTATATGTGTTCAGTGGAGTGATCAGAGGTTCTTCCAATGAATATAAACTGCTTAATGTTTTTGTTTGGTTGGTTTGTTTTAATAATCAAAGCACTAGGATGTTTATTAGAGGTGTGATTGCTAAATGTTTCAGATGTCACAAAATTTGATCTATTGGGTAATTACAAATTTGGAGTAATTGCAGGAACTTACACTATTATGTTATAATTAACAACATACTATTTTAACAGGAAAAAAGTATAAATTGCTTAAAGTTCAAATATTAATTTCACATCAAGGAAAGTCCCTGGGGGTCAGATGGTAGTGCACCGGGTTACGTGCATAGTACAAAGTGCAAGGACCTGTATAAGGATCCTGGTAGGAGCCTCTGGCTCCTCACCTGCAGGTGGGTCGCTTTACAAGCAGTGCAGCAGGTCTGCAGGTGTCTATCTTTCTCTCTCTCCCTCTCTACCTTACCCTCCCCCTCTCGTTTCTCTCTGTCCTATCAAAAAAAAAAAATTAAAAAGAAAAAGAAAGAAAAAAGAGAAAAAAGAAAACAAAATACAAAAGGGCCACAGAAGCAGTGGCTTTGTAGTGCAGGCACTGAGCCCCAGTGATAACCCTGGAGCAATAAATAAATAAATGAAAGTTCCTGTAACAGACTATTTCTATACACCATTGTATGGCCTCAGGTTGTGAGGCAATCGTTTTTAAAATAATTTTTCACATTGCTTTCTTTTTGTACTCACTTATTAGTTTTACAATTTATTGGCGGAGTAATGGTTTACATTACAGTTGTTGACAGATGTATAGAATTCCTCACTTTGTTTCAGTGGCTAGATTATTATATTCAATTTGGACTACCCATTTTAGAAAAAAATCTCTGATATATTGAACTATTTTTTTTCATAATGGGCATATGAAAATATGTTAGAGAGTTAAGAGTTGAAGAAACTATCAGTGGTTCCCCCCAGTGAAAAGGAAATCAAAGGGAGATATGATCTGTCTTTTCAGGTATCTGAAGATTTCTCTCTCATATTAGGGAAGACCATTGTGATACCTAGGTTTCAGGGCACCTAGAAGCTGCAAGAGGATGGAATTCATTTTTGAATGTGCCTCACCACAATTAGAGATGCTCAACATTTGCAGCAACTATTATTTCTGCAGATTGAAATCTTCATAGTTGGATGTACTAACTTTCAAAAATCTTCTTTCAGGGTTATGGAAATCTTGTCTTCATAGAAGAGGGTTGGATTAAATTAGGTCTAGATCACTTTCATGACAAAAGAGGCTTGGGAAGTGAAAATAGCATCTGTCTTGAAAGCAGACTCCCAAATCACACTTACTATACCACATACCGCATTAAGGGAATTTAATATACAGTGATCTGAAAGATTAGTTTTGTGGTTGGAAAGTGTCAGTAAGTGCTACTAAAAAAAAATAAATAATTTCATAGTAAGTTTGCAAACTCTGTTTTTGCCTTAGAGTGTCACACAAAGACTGTCCTCAAGATCTGAGAGGGAAAGAACTCGAGAGACAGGAGGCCTTCATTATGTGAACCACTTTCTCTCTTCTTTCCCTAGTTATATATTTAAGTCCAATACTCCTCCCAACAATTATAGTCTCTATATTTACTGTTCTTTGACAAAGTACCATCACATCAAAAGAACAACAAAAAGTTTGGTGACTAAATTTCTCACATCTCAATAATCATATATCTTATTTTTTAATGTATTTTGCCCTCATCAATGTACCTGTTAAGCTCATGCTACAGCTCATTTTACTGACCTCTGGGACTTAGGAAAATATAATTGAAATGTTGAATCAATATGACTTTACAGATCACATTAGACGAATCTAGGTAAAGATTTTTTTTTTCAGGAGACACAGGCATTCTTTTTTCTTTAAATTGCTATGCACTTTACTTATTTGATTGTATAGCTTTTTATTTCATGGAAGGAGTTCAGATGACGAGTAATAGCATTATAGAATAGACTACATTTGAACTCTGATGACTCCCATCCATCTCATGATGCCGTCTACCGATGTTGAGGACATTTTGTTTCACCCCACAAACCCTTGATATCCTCAAACTCTCCTTTATTGGTAACATTTTGGTACTTGCTTTGATGAGGAGTGAAACACTTCTTCAATTGAAACTGTTTGTTTGTTTCCTGAAGAAAATTTTACTAATCATTTTCTAGTTGTGTAGTAGAAGTAGTAGAAGCTTCCTCAGAGCCTGAAACACTTGGAGTCTTAAAAATTATGAGCTAATGATGCATTTTAATATTAATACTTCTGAGTAGTAGAAATACACTTTAGTCACATACTAAGTAACCCTAAATCCTAGTCCATTATATGTTTTCCAGCTATATGTTAATTTTTTGGGGGGGAGGTCATTGATCTCTGGAACTTACTGCTCAGGGCTGCCTTCTTCAGATAGAGAAGCAGAGCAAAGAGGAGCAGGGGGCACAATATCTATTTCCTTCAGTGCAGGGATAGCTGGACTTGAAACTAGGGCATGCACACAGCAAAGCTGTGCACTACCCAAACGAGCAATTTTGCTGGTCCTATGTTACAACTGTTTTTAAGCATTAGCCTCAAATTGAATTGCATTAACTGTTTATATCAATATGATTATTCTTATTGGCCTCTCTGCATGAAATTAATGACCTATGGAGACAAGCACCACATCTATCTTATTCTCTCTATCATTGTAAGGTATATCCCAATGGCCGGGATAAAAATATGAATAATATTCTGATTATTTAGTGGCTATAAAGAATTTTGTTGATGTTTGATGGACTAAAAGAGGTGTGTTTACTGAAAATCTACCTTTCACATGTTAATTGTCTATTCTGTGGCAGATGACATGCTGGATGGAACAAAAACACAAAATTACGTCTGTTTTCTCCTACTCAAAAGTGATAGCTTAAACTCATTTTTAATATCACAAAGAATCCTGCAATGATACAGTGGTGTTAGTTTTTAATTATATAACATTGTAAGTGCTATCCTACTCTTTCTATCTACGATCCAGCCCCCCCCCCCCACTTTTTTTTTTTCGGTAACCTGGGGGAAGAAACCCAATTTTATTTTTCATTGATTTAATAATACTTGACAAGACCATAGGATAAGAGGGGTACAATTCCACACAATTCCCACCACCAGAACTCCATATCCCATCTCTTCTGAAAGCTTTCTTATTTATCCTTCTGGGAGCATGGACCCAGGATCATTATGGGGTGCTGAAGGTGGAAGGGTTGGCTTCTGTAATTGCTTCTTTGTTGGGCATGGGCATTGACAGGTCAATCCATACCCCAACCCTGTTTCTTTTCTTTTTAATTTTTATTTATAAAATGAAAATACTGACAAGACCATAGGATAAGAGGGGTACAATTCCACACAATTCCCACCAACAGAACTCCGTATCCTATCCACTCCCCTGATAGCTTTCCTATTTAACCTTCTGGGTGTATGGACCCAGGGCCATTTATGGGGTGCAGAAGGTAGGAGGTCTGGCTTCTGTAATTGCTTCCCCACTGAACATGGGCGTTGGCAGGTCGATCCATACTCCTGGCCTGCCTTTTTCTTTGCCTAGTGGGGCAGAGCTCTGGGGAAGCAGGGCTCCAGGGCACATTGGTGGAGTCATCTGCCCAGGGAAGTCTGGTCAGCATCCTTCTAGCATCTGAAACCTGGTGTCTGAAAAAAATAGTTAACATATGAAACCAAGCAAATTGTTGACTAATCATGAACCTAAAGCCAAGAATATTGCAGATGAAGATCTGGGGTCTGTTTCAGAAATAGCTAGTAGGTCTGTTTTAGGTGTATTCCAAGGGGCCCATGACTTAACTAGTTTTTCCTGAGCCTGACATCTGATATGCAGGTGAACCCAAGTTTTTATCTGGGGAGATAATACCATCCCTGGAGAAAGAACTAGAAAATTGAATCAGGGAAAAGAGTAGCTCCCAAATATGGGAAAAAATGTATAAATATTGTTGACTGCAAACCCCATGGATTTGATCTGGTGCCCATATTCAGCACAGGAGTCTATGTAACAAACATCTGCATCCCTATAGGTCTGAGCTTGCATTCTGTGGTCATGAGTCGGAACGTTCCAAGTTGCACCAATTTTAAGACTCAGCTTCCTCAGGTGCTAGATAGAGTATGTTATCCAACCTACCTTTGGAGGATGGACCATTCTCTACCATTGTTGATCCACATTGAGGGCAAGGTCCTTGGGGGTCACACACTTTTAATAGGTGATAGGTGTAAGGAAATAGCATATTCCCTCAACCAATTATAAGCAAATGAGGCTGAGATAACATTTTGGCATTCTACTGAAAATCAGGACCAGACCAGTCTATAGTCCTTCACCTATGAGCTACTAATGCATGGCCTTCTGCTCCTTTCTGCTCTACTCCCAGAATGACCTTTGAGGTCTCCTACAAAAGAAGTTCTTCTGATGAGTATTTTCACATAAGCTTTGATCTCTTGATTAGTTCCTACTCAACCTGACCTGAAACTACTTTTTTTCCTATTTGTAGTATCTTGATTTCATTACAGTCAGTTGTATTTAGTAGCAATTATGGATAAAATATTATCTCTGGATTATTATTCTATATTTAGTCTAATAGTTAATATAGCTTATAAGATTACAGGGATATATTTTCACACCATCAAATATATATATGCAATTCTAACAGAAACTACAGGTTGAACAAATGTAAAGGAGAAAGGTGTGTATGTTCAGAAATTGTGAAACACTGAGTGTTAGAGAGATCTCAAAATGTGAATAACCCATTCCATAACTGACATGATCCTTTGACTTTGCCTTATGGAAGCGATGCCATGTCTGAAATCGTATAATGCTAGATTAAGATATAGGTGTGGGCAATATTTGAAATTGCAGTTTGTTTTCTCATTGATTTACTATAGTTGAAATAATGAAATATCAGATTTCCCCCCCATGCAACTACTGGTTTTCGTTACAATATTCCTTCTCCTCTCTCTCTCTCAACCATTCTCTCTCTCTCTCTCTCAACCTTTCTCTCTCTCTCTCTCTCAGCCACTCTCTCTCTCTCTCTCTCTCTCAGCCTTTCTTTCTCTCTCTCTCTCTCTCTCTCTCTCTCTCTTTTACCAGAGTGCTGCTCAGCTCTGACTGTTGGTGGTATGAGGGGATTGAACCTGGTACTGGTGTACTAAAAGTAGAAAAACAAGCATATACTATCTGCATAGAGCTTAAACTAGAGTGAAGAAAAAATTAATAAAAAATACTGAGCTGGGAGTCAGGCTGTAGCGCAGCGGGTTAAGCGCAGGTGGCGCAAAGCACAAGGACGGGCATAAGGATCCCGGTTTGAGCCCCTGGCTCCCCACCTGCAGGGGAGTCGCTTCACAGGCGGTGAAGCAGGTCTGCAGGTGTCTGTCTTTCTCTCCCCCCTCTGTCTTCCCCTCCTCTCTCCATTTCTCTCTGTCCTATCCAACAACGACAACAACAATAACAACTACAACAATAATACAACTAGGGCAACAAAAGGGAATAAATAAATAAAATAAATAAATAAATAAAAAACTACTGAGCTAAGATGATAAGTGTGATGAAGAGGGAGCAAAGGTCTTTATGCATTGACACAGAAGAGTCACTTCACCTATTTTCATCAAGTGATATATTTCATTTATGATTGTGGTATGATTTCTCTAAATATTACTGAGCATATTTAAGGATAACATTCTGATTTAAAAGAACCTATTAAATACATACCAGTATAAAAATACACATTGATATGTGAGAAGACCTCAATGAAATTTGATTTTTTTTTTTCTGGTTGTACAGTTGGGCAAAGGCTTTGGTTTGTTCTCATTCTGAGTGTTGCTTCTTTTTGAATCCTGAAATGGGGAACTCGAGTATTGACCCAATAAACATTTGGTAAGTACAGTATGGTAGTTCATTAAAATGTAAATTAGGTTAAGTGCCTTGGAAACATACTGGGGAATATGTAAATAATGAAGAACAATGAGGAGCTGTCTCTTTCCCTCAGGAACTTTGTTACTGTAACAGTTTGAACCTTATCCATAGTCATGAATCTAGCTAGGAAACACTCTTAGTGAAAAATCTGGAAATAAAGCAAATGAGCTGAGGGCAGCAGTGTGAAACTCAAATGACACAGAACAGTTAGAAAGCCATCAGGCAATGCTCTTGTGTTTAATAATGGAAATTTTACCAAGGTTAAATGGTTTCAGTGTTTACCCCTAATTGGATCGTATGACACATTTGAATCATTCTAGGATTTGTCTTTAGAGATGTGGGAGACAGGGATAGAGCAGTTCAAGAGAAACAAAATATATTATCATCACTAGCTTAAGCAAAGAAACAACACAACTTTCCCCAATGTTTTCTGAAAACATATTCAGCAAGGATTCTTATTGGGTCACACATCAATATCAGGACCATTCCTTGAAACCAGAGACTTTTCTTGGCCTCATCGTGCAAGACATGGGTAAGTAATAGTTGAAATAGAAGACTGAAGGAGTATTTGCAGATGAAAAGAAAGTTTCACAGAAAAATCAGTATCTAATTCAAAAGGATAGAGCAGTTGGAATATTATAGAATGTGCTTCCTTGAATTTTTTGGGCCTGTGTTATAACTTCCTTTCTCTTCTCATACTGGTCTCTCCAAGCCATTCAAGTAATTTTGTTTGTTTGTTTGTTTGCTTTTTTGCTTCTGGCAGCCATTTTTGTTTGTTCGTTTTTATTGGATAGGATAGAGAAATTGAGAGAGGAGGGAAAGACAGAGAGGGAGAGAGAAAGACAGACATTTGTAAACCTGCTTTACTCCTTGTGAAGTGACCCCCCTACAGGTGGGGAGCTGGGGACTTGAAACAAAAACTTCTGTGCATTCTTGCTCTTAATACTGAATGTACTTAACCAGGTGCCTCACTGCCCAGCCCCCTCAAGCAACATATTGCCTACAAAAAACTTGCCCCAGGCTTCAGTGTACTGATTATTTTTTACAGTAGTGGAAGCCAACAAACATTATCAGGATATATATTATTGGGGTATTAATGGTTTACAGTAAATACAGTTGTTTGTACACGTGTAAAGTTTCTCAGATTTCTGCAAAACACTTGCACCCCCAACCTAGGTCTTCCTCCACCATCTTGCACCAGGACCTGCAAATCTCCTCTCCCGAATTTTCTGGTGCAATAAACCAAACCCAGTCCACATTCTGCTTTGTGTTTCCCTTTCTGTTCTTATTTCTCAGCTTCTTTCCATGACTGAGATGATCCCACATTTGTCCTCTTTCTGGCTTATTTCAGTTAACGTGATTCCTTCTAGCTCCATTTAAGATAAGATGACAAAGATGGATTCATCATTTTTAATAGTTTAGCAGTGTTCCATTGTGAATATAGACCACAACTTTCTCAGCTCCTCATCTGTTGTTGGACATCTAGATTGCCTCCGGGTTTTGACTATTAGAAATTGTACTGTTATGAACATTCATATACAAAACTTTTTGGATGGATGTGTTTACTTCCAGAGGATATATGCTGAAGAGAGGAATTGGCCATGAGAAGGGAGGATTCTCTAGACTGCTCTTCACAGGGGTTGAACTAACTTGCATTCCCTTCAGCAGTGCAGGAGGGTTCCTTTGCCCCTATAACCTCTCCAACATTTGTTGTTGCTATTGTTTTTGATGCATGACATTCTCACAGGGGTGAAGTGGTATTTCATTGTTGTCTTTCATTTCTCTTCTAATTAATGACTTGGAACATTTTTTCAGGCATCTGTTGACCTTTTGAATCTCCTTATTTGTGAATATTGTGTGGATATCCTCTCTCCACTTTTGGATGGGGTAATTTTGTTGTTGTTGTTGAGTCCCTCTTTCACTCCTTTTCAATCCACTGATCATGCTTGCCTGGGCTTATTTGTGGCTAAGTGAGTTCCTTATGAAGTCACAGTTGGGTGGGATTGGTTAGAGTAATCATTATTCAAAGAAAATCTCTTGCCTGAGGTTCCAAAGTCCCAGGCTCAATACTCAGCACCATCACAAACCAGAGATGAGTAATGCTCTTATAAATAAAGTAAAATAAAATAAAATACACACACAAAAAAGTCACAGTTGGAAATTGGTGAGTTTTATATATTTTGATTTTTTTTTCATTATCCACTTTTGTTGTTTTAGCTCAACCCCTGAGGTAAAATACAACAGCTGGTAATTCCTTGCTATGTTGCCTACAAGTTGGCTGGAGTTTCTTTTTCTTTTTAATTTATTTATGATAGATAAGTCTGTTAGATTAAAGGGGTACAATTTTACATAATTCCCACCACCAGAGCTCCACATCCCATCACCCTACATTGGAAGTTTCCCTATTCTTTATTCTGGGAATATGATCCCAGGGTTCATTATGGGCTGAAGAAGGTGAATGGCCTGGTTTCAGTAATTGCTTCTTTGCTGACATGGACATTGGCAGATCGATCCATACTCTAAGCCTGCTCCTCTTTCCCTAGTGAGGGTGGTCTCTGGAGAGGTGATGTTCCAGGGCACATTGGTGAGGTCCTCTGCCCAGGGAAGTCAGGTTGGCATCATAGTAGCATCTGCAACTTGGTGGCTGAAAAGCATTAAGATATAAAGAAGGACAAATTGCTTATTAATCAGGAACCTAAAGACAAGAATATAGCAGATGAGATTTGTGGTCTCCTTTAAAAAAAAAAAAAACTAGGAAGTCCTTTTTAGATACTGGAATTTCTATTTCTAATTGGCCTTGGGAGCCTGAACTGTTCAGAGGGCTTTACCTGTAGCTAAAATTTTCACTTATTCACTAGTGAGTTCTTATGGACATTAGTCATTGTTTAAATTCCACTATAAGCTAGTGACCCATTCAATAGCTTATTGTAACTTGAAATTACATGTATTTTTAAATAAACTTGGATGAAGATAAAAATTCAGACATGATACAGTAAAGTTTACTATATTATACAGTATGTTTACTGTCTAAGGACATGACTGATATAAAAATTTACACATTGAATTAAATGTTTGTATTTTTTAACTTTTACTTATTTATATTTATTTTAATGAGAGAGAAATACAGAGAGTAAGACACAGAGAAAGATGAGAGCACTGCTCAGCTCTGGCTAATCGTGGTGCTGTGGATAGAACTTGGGGCCTTGGGCCCTAAAATATGTCAATCTTTGCACTGCCACTATGCTGTCTCCCAGCCTTAATTGTTAGTGTTTAAAACTAGGAAAGTGGTGGGGTAGATAACATAATGATTATATAAAAAAAAACACACTTATGCCTGAGGCTCCAACATCCCAGGTTCAATGTGAGATCAGTGCTCTGGGGGAAAAAAAAAAAATCCTATTCTATAATCTAGGAAAGTTCATGTAAAATCGGACTTCTAAGTTGTTTCAAAATATTAGAAATATGACAACATGTGGTCTACTAAATTAGACCAATGATAGGCAAATGCTAGAAGAAGAAGACCAATGATTGATTTGTTTACTGCTACTCTTCCCAGTTTCTCCATCTTCAGTTTAGGTTCTAGGATGTTTCTTCTGCCCCACTTTGTTTTCTCCTTAATTCTAATGTGGGCCCTTGCACATGGTAATGTGGGTGTTCAACTATCTATGTTGGCTACCAACTGTCCCCAATTTTTTCGCTAACTGCAGGGTATAAAATGTATTCGCCCTAAGTTAAAATAGTGTGTTTGACCAAGTCATAGGGTCTAATTTAAAGTAGAATCACACCAGAGGAAGTAAATTGCTATTTTTGCCTAGAAATTATTTTCATTTATCCTATTATAATTAGGCAGTTGCTAGACAGAATTGTGGATAATAGAATATCCTGGAACATCACTTACACTTTGTTCAATTAATGACAGAAGTTGGAACAGAATATGAACTGTGAAAAGATAACTTGGAAGACTGATTTGACAGAAGGAAAGTATTTGTATAACATAAGATTTTAGAAATATAATACACCTAGGAAGTTGTAATATTTAGTTTTGTTTGATTGTTTGCTTTTTTTTTCTTTGATTATTTTTGCTTTTTACCTTCACTGAGGCTTTACCATTCTAGGCCAACTTTATTTTCAATAGAAAGAGGTTTTGATAGAGAAACAGAGCAACACACCAAAGCTCAGAACTTTTTTCACTGAGGTGGTGAGAATGTGATTCAAGGCAGGGTCATATATACATGATGTAGTGAGTATAGTATTCAAGTGTGACCAATCTTGTCCTACTTTTAGTGTTCTCTTTCTCTCTGTTTTTTTTCCTTATTCGTGATTTGATTATGGTTTTCAAAATTATAAGTTTATAGAGATATAGTTCTACACTTTACTCACAACCACAGAAATGATCAAACTGTCTCTAAGACTTTGTGGGTACTACGCTGGTTATTTGGGGGGAGAACAGGAGACTGCCACAGAACTCTAGATATGGTACTTTAAAGGTTACAGATTAGGGGTGGGGTGGTAGCACAGCAGGTTAAGTGCACTTGGCATAAAGCACAAGGACTGGTATAAGGATTCCGGTTCGAGCCCCCAGCTCTCCACCTGCAGGAGGTCGCTTCACAAATGGTGAAGCAGGTCCTCAGGTGTCTTTCTTTTGCTCCTCCTTTCTATCGTCTCCTCCTCTCTAGATTTCTTTCTGTACTATCCAACAGCAACAACAGCTATGATAACAACTACAACAAGGGCAACAAAATGGGGAAAATGGCCTCCAGGAACAGTGGATTTGTAGTGTAGGCACCGAGCCTCAGTGATAAACTTGGAGGAAAAAAAAGTTCCAGATTGACCCAAGTGCCAACAGTAAGTAGCACATAAAACTTCCTTTGACACAGACTCCAGTAATACCCAAGTTGGACTTATATAATTCTTTAAAATTTGGCCCTTATATCAGCTCAAATTAATTAGTTAGAAATTACTGAAAAGAAAGACATATAATTAAAGCAACTGTGACAGGCTCTCCTTAGCAATAGTATGAATAACTTAGTGGAGTCCTTTGAAATTTGGTTAATTTGAATTCTAATAGCAGTCACACCTATAGAATATGATTCATTTGATGGCTATTGATATTCAGAAAGGGAACTCTTTATGAAAATTGGATATTTGAGTTAAACTACACTCATAGCCAAGAATAAAATTTATTTGATTCACAAGGTAGACTTCTTCAAGAATACTCAAGTCTTGAGAAATCTACTTAAAAATGAATCATGAATGGAGCTTTAAGATTGAATTTATGCGATTCATATATATAGATATATCCTTTACTATTGTTTATTTATAGAACCTTGGGCATAAACATTTATTATTAAATAAATACAATGTGCCCTTTCTTTTGTGTGTGTGTGTGTGTGTGTGTATATATATATTCTCAAAGAACTTCCTAAAAAGGAGTGGAACTACAAAATATGTCTTGAAAATTCTCTTTAAAACATTTATACATAAAGGATATTAGGTTTAAGATTAATATTCCAAAACGACTTAGACATTTTTGACTAACTCAGTGTTAATACTTGTATTATTTAAATGAATTGGTTTTTCCTACATATAGGTATTCCATCTTTGTGCTAAATTACATATCCCTCTGAGTTTCCCTTCTAGTACCATACACCAATTCATATTTAAATTGTATATCAAGTAGAGGATTTATATGACATGAAGCAAGCAGTAGGACACAAAGTGCAAGAGAACTTTCAAAATGCAGCGATGATTTTAAACACACACACACACACAAACTTTCCTATTTCTCTGTTTAATCACATAGGCTGTTGATACTATATTGACAATTTGAAACATTTAAAAAGCAAAGATCAATATTTAAAAACAGATGATAAATAACTATAATTCTTTACATGCAAAACAATTTGAGAGGACCAAACTATCCTTTCATCAACAATTAAATCAATACTAGATATAGATAGTGTGGGCCAAGGCGACCAAATAGACCTATATTTTCCAGAGAAGCTACAACAGCATATGGAAAGTCTATGTAGAAGCATATCTGTAATCCCAAAAGCTTCAACAACAATGGACAAACGGAGTGAAGACAAACACCCCACCCCATCCCTGAAGAAAAAAAAAGGAAGAAAGAAAGAAAGAAAGAAAGAAAGAAAGAAAGAAAGAAAGAAAGAAAACAAAACAAACTGTGGAGCACACGTTAAAAATGAGAAGTGATCACCAGAGTATCAAAATTTACTCCAGGAAGCAATAATTACAGGTAATACCAAGTTCTCTATGGAAGAGCTGAGCAGGGGAATTACAAATAGCAGGTGGGACAGGCTTGTCTTGGGGTCACTGTACTCCTCCAGTTCAGCAGTACCTCTTCTCTTACTAACTTTCTAATAAAGTTTTCTTTTAGTTTACAGTAATTCCAATAAATTCAGTTACTTTTCTTTTTAAAAATTTTTTTGGCATTATCTTCATTTATTGGACAGAGACAGCCGGAAATCAAGAGGGAAGGGGGTGATAGAGAAGGAAAGAGACAGAGAATATATATATTCTATTACAAATGCATAACCCGTTGGAGAAAATGACATGCTTTCTCCATTAAAATAAAACAGAGTTGTTTTTTTTAAACTTCTGTGCAATGAAAATAGAGACTTTCCTACCTTTTTCCACTTGAAATTTAAGATTTTTTTTAATTACAATATTATTTACTCTCTTGTGTAAAATAATCATGTGTTTTTTGAGTGCCGACACTTCTAGTCAAATTTTAAATTTCTTAGTTGCTCTAATTTCTTTTACAAGAAGATGTGAATTACTTCCTTCCCATTATGTCTAGAATGTCTATGTGAAGTAGTAAAAAATGAATATTGAGTACTGAAAAATTCTTTTTTATCATTTATTTTTACTGTTTTTTTTTAATTTGTATTATTATTATTTTATTATTTATTTCTGGGTCTTCGCTGCTCTGAAATAACATTTTCACATACAGACAGTGTGAATGAGACCACGGTTCCAGTACCAAAACTCCCCCCTTCCCCGTGCTGAAAAGGAGTTAAGATAGAAGTAGGATTTCTAGTAAGTAGTGTTAAGAAGTCTGAGATCAGATACCTTGTACATTTTTTTCATTCAAGTAGAGAAGCTGGAGTCATAAAAGGAGAGACACTACTGCTCCAAAGCTACTCCCTGTGCTGTGATATTTACATATGGTGCCTGGGTAGGATGGTGAGCCTAACACATAGCAGGTCACGCAAGTAGGCTATCTCTTTGGCCTCTGGGCTGCCAGGTTTATACAGAAGAAGACAGCTACTTGGAGATTCAGTTCATTGTATTAATCATGAATCACCTATCTAGTCCTTCACCTTCAATCCCTACACAGTTGATAGTTTTAATGAAAACAAACTTTTAGTACCTTAAAACTATGTTATCTTTCAGAAATGTGGTTGTAAGTTCTTGCATTTATAATGTTTAATATTCTACGATGCTATTTTTATTCTCATTAGAGAAAAATCTATATTTCTTCTTGTTATCCCAGGTTTTGAATATGCTCTTTTATATGTGTTTTGAAATCCTATGAGTATCTACATAAATACACCTATTTTTGTTCAACTTAAAATAGGATCTTTATTATTATCTGAAATCTCTAGCAAATTATAATATTTTCATTTATTTCTTCCTCTCTTTATGTTTTTTACAACTAAATATTTTTTGTTTTGTAGGCATTTGCTCAATACTGTATCTACTCTTATAAATAGAACTTTGATTTCATTGACTTCATCACAACTCTATGTAAACATTATTATTATTATTGTTATTACCACCAGGGTTATTTCTGTTGTTTGGTTTGTGCATGATAAATTCACTGCTCCTGGAAGCTATTTTTTTCTCCTCCTATAGAAACAGAAACTGGGAAGGAAGGAAATGATAGAGAGACAGTTGAAGCAATGCTTCATCACTCATGAAACCTTCCCTCTACAAGTGAGGACTGGGGGCTTGAACACAGGTCCTTGGGCATAGTGCTATTACCTCCCCCCCCCCCGGAATAACTGATTAATTGATAGACTGATTGACTGACTGGCTGGCCTAAGCTTTCATCAAATACAATATATTCCTGAGGTGAATTAGCTTCAACCACCTAAGTTTGAATCACTGATACAGAATCAAGATTACCTGATGCCAGGCACACCTTGAACTTCATTCAAATTCACAACATAATCTTGAATGGCCATTCCTTTGCAAAGACTGTACAAGTGCAGCTTCTACATTTTAGCTAAGGATTTATATGTCTGACTGGATCAGTAGTTGTTACAGGACTCACATTTAAAGTGCTCTACTGGCTCTGATGCCATGAGCTTTCAGACTGTATTGCAAATAGAATCTGTATTTAAGACTTGCTGCTTCCATTTCTGTGACGCATACTGATGCTGTCTCTCTGGCATGGGCTTTTTCTTGAGCCCATTATAAACTGTCATTTCGGTTCAGTCTCTAGTTCTAGTGAAGCCTTCACCAGGAACTCACACATGATGATCTTGCAACATGCTTGCTAATAAATCCTCTAAATTACAGCATTGAGAAAAATAGCATAGCTCTGAAATACCAGCAGTATGCCCTGACCCAGCTGTAGATTCAATTGGTGGAATTTAAGTCTCAGAACAATAAGTAATATGCTGCATTGGCATGAACTTCCAGTGAACTTTCAGATTCATCAAAGGCCTTATCTTTCTTTACTTGAGGTAGGGCTGTTGAAGAATCATGCTATAATAGTGTACTATTCTGATTAATGTACTCTAAGTTTTTATTACATAAGTGTTTTAATGAAATTTAAACTAGAGAAACTACCCCAGTCTTTAAAAACTCTGCTTAAATTATTGCATGCCACATACACCTATGGCATTTATATCCATATCTCTTAGCATATAATGGGACCACAGGAAGCCAACAAACTGTAAATGAACTCCTCCAGATGGCAATAGGTAATCATTCCATAGCTAGATGTTTGATTATTGAGTCAACTGAAACTGTGAGGTATTATAAAGTAATGGCAAAATGCTGAGTGGAGATTGAAAAGTACTGTTTCTATCTGACAGTATGTAAACTCAAAAAAATGTGTCTTTGAATTTAAACTGGCTGATTTAATTTTTTAAAGAAAGGAATTGGACTTGACGGCTCCTATGTTTTCTATCATTCAAAAAATTCTGTAAATAGAAAAAAAAAAGTTAGCAGTTTTATAACTATTCTGATTTCCCAACAGTGAATCTCCTGTTAGATTGAAGCTTACTCATCACTATGATTGAGCCTCTGTAGAGCTTGTCTGTCAGTGCTGCTAATAAGACATCACGGAAATAAATGTGCCACTGTGTTTCTTCATATTCTGCCTTTTCTCCCATTAATCCAGTCACATATAACACAATTCTAATAAATAATATTATCAAAACTAGAACAAGGCCTATGGTAAACAACTACTTTCTCTGCATCTGCTTCATAAAATTACCTGGCTTTACACACACACACACACACACACACACACACACACACACACACACACACACACACACACGTGTTATATCTTAAAGAAATAGCTTCCAAATTGAGTATTTTTTTTCCTGGAAACAAGTTTCTCTTAATATTCCTCTTATGAGATGGAAAAGAATATTCTCAATGGTAATACATAAAAGGAAATTCCACAAGGAGATAGTAGTCAAGAGCTTTATAAATGCCACTATGATGCTAAATAGGACTGACATTGAATAGTTGGAAAGGTGTCTCCTTGGAATCATATCTGGTAAAACTGAGGGAAGTTGTGGGCTATGATATGATCTCTATGTATTTAGTAGCTAATGAAAATAAAACTTGACCTATAATATAAATGAGGGAAAATCCATTTTAATGTCTGTACTTCAAACTAGTATGCACATATTATATATGTGTAAAAAGAATCAACTGTGGGCTTCATTTTAAAGCATAACTTTTTCATTGGTGGTAAAAACTTTATACATTCAAAAATCTTTAAAATGTCACTTGTAAAAGAGTAATTTTTATTGTTTTAAATTATACAGACCCGGGAGTCGGGCAGTAGCTCAGTGGGTTAAGCGCACGAGGCACACAGCGCAAGGAACACTTAAAGATCCCAGTTTGAGCCCCCGGCTTCCCACCTGCAGGGGAGTTGCTTCACAGGTGGTGAAGCAGATCTGCAGGTGTCTATCTTTCTTTCCCCTCCCCCTCTCTGTCTTCCCCACCTCTCTTCATTTCTCTCTGTCCTATCTAACAATGATGACATCAATAACAACAACAATAATACCTACAGCAATAAAACAACAAAGGCAACAAAGGGAAAATAAAAAAATATTTTAAAAAATTATACAGACCCACAATATGTGAATCCTCAGTTAAATCGCATCAAGGCCATCATATTTTAACAACAACAACAACAACAACAACAAAAAGCTTGTCTTACATACAACCCTCTAGGGATGCTGCTCTCATCAGGAAGGCGGTAACGTTACATTGTTTCCCTCTGTATGTTTTATGTTGATTCTAAAATCTCAAGTTGAAATAATTTTGGTAACCCTAAGTGTTATGATCACAAATAAAGAGATATAGGGATTTAGCTAAGCATATACCAGAAAATGTTTCTTACTCTAATTTTCACTTTGACAGTAGTATACCATATGCATTAACCTTCTTTCTCTTTAGATTATTTACTTCACTATTTTTTTATTTAAAATGTTTTATCTACTTTATTATAATGACAATGAGAGATAAAATGAGAAAGATCAGAGTACTGCTCAGCTCTGGCTTATGTTAGTGCTGTGGATTGAGCCTGGGACCAAAGAGTCAGGCTGGAGAGACTTTGCATAACCATTAGGCTGTCTCTTCAGTCCCTATTTACTTCCATCTTAATTCCACTTTAACTTTATAAATATTTCACCTTGCTCATGATCTTGTTATATTTTATCATTACTAATCATATATTCAACCAAATTAAATGACTATTTTACAAGTTGTACATTAAGCAATATGGAATCTTCATGTGTCATCTGCCTTCAGACTGATCTTCAAGGATCAAGAGATAGTTTACCCTTCAGGGTACATGAGTGGCCATGAATAAGGCTCCGGGTGAGTGCTAGGACTTCATGAGTGCATGATGGCAGAGCTCCAGGGCAGCTCCCGGTTAGTGGAACCAGTGAAACTGCAGTTTCTCTCTTGCTCCCTGCTTTCTCTGTCTTAAAATACAAGAATAGAAACTATTGCCAGTAGAGTTTGCTCAGCATTGGTATTATACATGTGTGCGACCTTGTGCTCATTCCTCAGCGCCACATCATACGCACAAAAAATAAAAATAGTTGTTAGTCTGATGCTCGTAAGTGGCTCTCCATTTTGAGCATGCATCTGAAATAAATGGATAGCTCAATAAAAACAGATTTCCAGGCTCCATCTTAGGGGAGCATACTTGTAGATAGGAGCTGAGGACTTAATTTTCTTGCAAATTCCCAAATGATGCTAACACTGCTGGCATGGGAGAAGACTCTGATAATCACATTGCTTTAAGCAAGTTCCAAATCCAAGAAGTATGAAGTGACAGATCCTCTTCTTGTCATGTAACTATGTCATCTACTAAACCTCTATTCTTATATTCTTTCTACTGATATCTAAGCTAGACCTTAGATATTAAAATTATATTTCAACTGTCTAGGACATCTCAAGTAGTATTAATGCCTCTTTACCTGAAATCTGATCCGTGACATCACTTCCCTTTTTTACTTTCAAAGCCAGTTCATAAATATGTATTCAAATATACACATGTATTAAGATGTATATTCAGCATTTTCAACCTCCTAGGTCATCGACTTATCTTTAAACCTAAATGACTCTCTATGCAAAATGGAGGGAGAAAATAAAAACCAAACTTATATCCTCTGCCACTTCATCGTCAGCCATCTCTCTCAGATTTCTCTCAGCCTCTCTCAGAACCTGTCTTTCTCCCACCAGGCTCTAACTTATCCTGAAGAAAGCCTTGGAAATACTATTTGAAATTCTGTTTGGAAACTTGTAAGTGACTTGCAATCTGTGTCATGACTTGACCAAGATGTATCCCAGCTGAGAAAAATCCCTCCTGCAGGAATGAATGGAAAGTTCAGTTAGCCCTAGCTTCTTTATTAATTAATCACACCTGGAGTCTTTACTTGCCTGCAACAAAGTTCTTTTGTTGTTCCTAATTCTTGTGTGTGTGTATGTGTGTATGTTTGTTTGTTTTTTGTCAGAGACTCAAAAATATAATCAAGGAAAGACTGGTTAAACATTGCTGGAAGAATTGCATTGAACAATAAATAAACTACAGGAGTCTAATCCCCAGATCAGTTTAAGTATGACCTGAATAGATAAAATTAAAATAGAATAAAATAAAATACATACACATCCAGAAAACGAGTAACTGAAACCTATGGCAAATTTATCTGTATTTATAAACTATTTCCTGAAGGTTTTGTAGAATTGGTTTGTGAAGCTATCTGGTCCAGGACTTTTGTTGTTGGGGAGATTCTCAATAACAGTTTTGATTTCTTTGTCTGTGATTGGTGCATTTAGGTTTTAGAGTTCTTCTTGGTTCAGTTTTGGAAGGGCATATGCTTCTAGGAATTCTTCCATTTCTTCCAGATTTTCTAGCTTGGTGGCATATAGTTCTTCACAGAAGTTTTGCATGATTTTCTGGATTTCTGTGGTGTCAGTTGTGATATCTCCTCTATCGTTTACAATTCTATGAATTTTTGTCTTCTCCCGTTTTTGTTTAGTGAGTCTGGCTAGGGGTTTGTCAATCTTGTTTAATTTTTCAAAGAACCAACATTTGGCTTCATTGATCTTTTGTATGGTTCTCTTATTTTTGATGTTGTTTATTTCTGCTCTAATTTAATGATTTCTGTCCTTCTGGCTGCTTTAGGGTTCCTTTGTTCCTCTTCCTCTAAGTCCTTGAGGTGTGCAGTAAGGTTGTTTATTTGGGTTTTTTCTTGTTGTTTAATATGTGGTTGTATGGCTATGAGTTTCCCTCTCAGTACTGCTTTAGCTGTGTCCCAAATATTTTGATAGTTTGTGTTTTCATTTTCATTTGATTCCAGAAACATTTGAATTTCCTGCTTGAGTGTCTTTCTGACCCAGTGGTTCTTAAGCAATATGTTGTTTAGTTTCCAAATTCTGTGACTTTTAATAGTTTTCTGTTTGTTGTTAAATGTTAGCTTTACTCCGTTGTGGTCTGAGAAGATACTTGGGATTATTTTAATGCTATTGTATTTGTTGATGCTGTCTTTGTGGCCTAACATGGTCTCTCCTTGAGTATGTGTTGTGTGGATTTGAAAAGAATGTGTATTTCAATTTTGGGGGGTGAAGAACTCTGAAAATGTCCAAGAGGTCTAGTCTGTCCATCTCTTCATTCAGTTCTCTTATTTCTTTGTTGGTTCTCTGCTTTGTTGATCTGTCTAAGTGTGAGAGTGGGGTGTTAAAGTCTCCCACTATTATTGTATTACTATTGATGTATTTTTGAAGTTCGTTCAGTAGGTGCTTGATGTATTTAGGTAGTCCCTCATTGGGTGCATAGATGTTAATAATTGTTAAATCTTCTTGGCTGATTGATCATTTAATCATTATGTAATGACCTTGCCTAACTTTTATTACTTTATTTAATTTAAGATCTATTGTGTCAGAGATAAGAATGGCTGTTCCTGCCTTTTGTTGTAGTCCTTTAGCCTGTATGATAGTTTTCCATCCTTTCACTTTACGTCTGTGTTTATCTTGTTGGGTCAAGTGGGATTCTTGCAAGCAGCATATGGTTGGGTTATGTTTTCTGATCCATCCTCCCACTCTGTGCTTTCTGATGGGTGAGTTTAAGCCATTGACATTTATTGATAATATGGATTTAATGTGTTGTAGTGCCATTGTTCAGCAAGTTCTTATTTGTTCTGATATGTTGCAATTATTATGGTGATTTTCTTGTTTATAAGAGGTCTTTTAGAACCTCTTTCAGAGAAGGTTTGATGACGGTTGCTTCCTTTAACTGTTGTTTGTCTGAGAAGGTTTTGATGACTCCATATAGTTTGAATGAAAGTCTAGCAGGATATATTAGCCTTGGTTGAAATCTGTTTTCATTCAGGGCACGATAGATACCTTGCCATTCTCTTCTGGCTTTTAGAGTTTGAGTGGAGAAGTCTGCTGATAGTCTTATGGGTTTTCCCTTGTATGTGATTTTTTGTTTTTCTCTTGCAGCCTTTAGGATCCTTTCTTTATCCTTACTTCTTTTCATTATGACTATGATGTGTCTTGGTGTCTTCAGGTCTGGGTTGATTCTGTTTGGGACTCTCTGAGCCTCTTGGATCTTAATGTCCTTTCTGTTGTTCACGTCTGGGAAGTTTTCTTCTATAATTACCTCTAGAATGCTTGCTTCCCCTTCCTCTCTTTCTTCCTCTGGCAGGCCAATTATACGAATGTAACTTCTTTTGAGATCATCCCATATGTCTCTGCTGTTGTTTTCAGTGTCTCTCAATCTCTTTTTGAGCTCATTCACTTCTTTCTTAGTTTTCTCTAGCTCATCCTCTGTCTGGCTAATTCTGTTTTCTTCTTCTGCTAGTCTGCTTTCCCTTCCCTCATCTGCTTTCTTCATTTCAGTTATTTCAGCTTTCAATTCTCTAATTGCTTCAAGGTAGTTAGTATTTTCCCTGAGGTTCTCATCTGTTGTTTCCCTAATTCTGCTATTCCTTTCCTCCAAAGTTGTTTTAATTTCTGTGATTAGTAAATTTATTATTGCTTGCATGCTTTTCTTATCTATGGCTACTTCTGGCTGATTTGTAGTTTCTTCTGGGCTCTTGTCTTCATTCATTGTAGTAGCAGTTTTACTTGCTCTTGATCTACCCATTTTTTTAATGTGTTTTTTATTTTTATGTTCTGTTGTTCCTCAGTTGTGTTTTGTGTACAAGCCACAATATACTAAATGCCTTTATGACAAATGCAATCACCACCCTCAGAAATTACAATACTAACTAAAGCAATGGCTCAAGCAGTTTAACCAATACCAGTTAGTCCCACAATGTCTCCAGTTCATGAAAAAATAGCAACCAAATCCAAATGAAAAAGAAAGAGAAAGGAAAAAAAGGGATATCAGGGATAGACAAATATGCAAATCTACTGTCCACTGTAAATTCTAGGGGTAGCAAGAGGAGAAGGGGAAGTAGAGCAGAGACACACACAAAGAGAGTTAGCTCTGAGTCAGATTTATTCCCTGAAATAGTTCACAAATGAATATCAGTGAATTCAGTAGGCAGAGGGAGGAGGAAGGGAGAAAGGAAGACGGGGGGGGGGGAAAGAAAGAAAAGAAGAAAACAATTGAAAAAAAAGCAGTGAAATGAGAGTTGTGTTTTTTTCTTTTTTTTTAAACTGGCTTGGAGGTGGGAGAAGGGTGAGAGTGGATAGAGGAGGTATGAAAAGTGAGACAAGTTTCTCTCACAGTGAGTGGTAGTTCTTGTCGCCTAGCAATGAAGGTATACTAAGAGTTAATTTTGGTCAACCTGAGGGAGGGGGGCAAAGGGATATGTGTGTATATATAATAATATTAGTAACATATAACAGAGTGAAAAGCCCAAGCAGTGGGTCTGCAGCTTGGACAGCTCCCAGTTAGCATATGCACATTGAGTCTAGATAGCTGATTGAAAAAGAAAACGCAAAACCAAACAAAAGAAAAAAAAAAAACTTTCAAGCAGTCTTTTCTAGGCTGGTTGAATCTTGCTTGATTAGCTAATTGTCACTCCAAATGGGTCTAAATCCCTTACTCAGAGTAAAAACAAAAATAGCCTAGAAATTTGGAAGCATGGTTGGAGTGGCACCCTGGTGGGTAAGGAATCTTGGTAAAGAAAGGAGTTCAGCGGGGAGCCTGCTAGCAGCAGCTCCCAAGCCCCAGGTCTGGTTATGGGGAGAGGTGGGCTGAGAGAAATAATCAAGAAATTTCCTTTCTTTTTGCTCTATTTTTAACCCAAATTGAATTATAGTCACCTCCTTGGATTCACATTTAGGATGCCTCCTTGTTTGTCCCGCTGAAGGCCAGGATTTCTAAGTCTTTCTAGCAGTTGTTGTCAGAGCTCACAGGGGTGCAGCTACTTTCCAGTCATCTTCTTGGCTCCACCCAGTTTATCTATATTTTAAATTTCACATAAAGAAAAAAAAGAACGATGTTCAGAAGTAGTAATAGATGTAGGTGTGACTTAGGAAAAGAAGGCAGGGCCATATTTAAAAAAATGGGCAAATATATATATAGATAGACAAACAGTTGTAGAAATAATAGTCAACCCTTATCTGTAATCTTGGGAGAACCATTGTAATTTCCAATGGAGGGAATGGAGACAAAGCACTCCGGTGATGGGTGTGGTGTGGAATTGTACACTTTTATATTGTGATTTTGTAAACCATTATTAAAGCACTAATTTTAAAAAATCACCTCCACTCAACCCCCACTTTCAAATTGATCTCTATCTAGTCAAACAACACCAGGCTGAACACATTCTTCAATTCCTTCATTTCACAATGATTTCAGGGGCACATTCTATGTGCTACAGATAATGGCATAAACTTGTAATACAGTGATAATTTTATATAATCTCTAACTCAGGAAATTAAGGAATGAATAGGAGACAAATTCATGATAAAATAAGACGTCAAATTTAGTATGATATTCAAACAGTACACTATAGAAGTACAAAAATGACAATAATCAAAATTTGTCTAGAAAGGAGACAGGAAAAAGTAAGAATGATTAAAGAGTTGATAGTTGTCCTTGCAAAGGAGTCCTTTGTTGATGGAGGTCTTTCGATATACAGTAATATAAATTAGACAAGATGAAATTTTTATATTTCCTTTTTATAAATGGGAAGGATGAAATAACAAGGTGTTTTGAGATTATTAGACTCATCAAACCACTCAGCTTAATCATTGGTGGAGTTGCATTAAGAGCAAAGACATTCTCATTGCCTGTCCCATCCCTTTATACCATCCCAATTTGGATGTTTTGACTCAGCACAAACTCAAGATGGTCTTGTTAAATTTAGGATTTGCTAGCTGTACAATTTTTTCCCCCTAAATTGCATGATTAGCCTCACTATAAAATGTTCCATGTGAGAGATGAAATAAAACATCTCTCAAGATAAACTGCCAGCATCTTATACACCTTTGGAACTAGTTACTTGCTTATTTAAATTGTCTATTTTGTGTAGAGGGAAACTCACAGTATACCCTTCCCCCCCCTTTTTTATTTAAACTTTCCTACTTCCAATAGTAGCTTGAAATTATCTTAGCATTTACACTTAAAATGAACACTTATTGAGAAGATTTAGATGCATCCCAAATGAAAAATATTAGCTTGATATAATGATTATTAAAGATGAAAGCTAAAAACGAGTTTGTTCTGATCTAACCCCTTCTCAACTTTTAAGAGAAATATAATGATCATGAATTGAAAGAATTTATTTATATTATGCAAATAATAAAAAATATTAAGTATTTAAAAGATAGAATGTGAAGGTAAAACTTTTAAATTATCATAGTATAAATAAGGGATATTATCATTTGCCAGCATAGAATAATATCCATTTTGTAAACCAGTTTATACTTTCATTAAAGTTAGAAAATGTTTGCCAAGGAAGAATAGCATCTGTATATTATCTCTTTTTTTTATAGGAAAATATCAACTCAGATTTAAAAATCATATCCAAGTAGCCATGCAGTAACACACCTGACTGACTGCATACATATCATGCATAAGGGCATGGGTTCCAGCTCTGCTTCCTACCCTCACTCCCTGGGTCTGTAGAGCTCTCTCTCTCTTACTCTCTGTCTCTCTTTCTTTCTTCTTTCTCCCCTCTCAATTTCTCTCTGTCCTGTCTACTAAATAAATAACTAAATAGGGAAAAAGTGGCTGTCAGGAGCAGAGGAGCAGTGGATTTTATGAGAGCATGTTATTCTGGCACAAAGTTCCAGCAATAACCATTATGGCAGTAATGTACATAAAGTAACAAATAAATAAAAATTAAAATTATGTCCCAAAATTAAAATTATGTCCAAATATTTGACAATTTAAGAAAAGAAAAAAGTGCTCTTTTCCAGGTCACATAACACCAAACTTAGGAAATGAACACCAAAAACTTTGTAACTTAAAACTAGAGTTGTCTCCTCATGTGTAGCATCTTACGCAGGTATCATTAGGAGCACTTCCAAGATTGCTCAGAGAAAGGAGGGAATCTGACGTTTTATCAATTTTACTTTAAAAACTTTTGCCTAAATTCACTGAAATGTAATATTTGAGTCCATCCCAGCTACAAAGAAAAATGAAAACCTATAGGGTAAATGCATAGCATTCCTCTAAGGGAAGCCACATCTTTGTGTGATGATGACACAAAGTCAATACCTAAGTGCTTGTCTCCTACCTGAGTCCTTCTTTTCTCACCCACAACTTTTTTTCACTAGCATCTGGCTGTCATACCTTGTTAAATGGTTTGTCAACAATATTGAAGAGAAGAAAGGAAGAGGAAGAGGAGGAAGTAGTTAAGGAAGGAAGGAAGGAAAAGTGTAGATGATGAAGGAGAAGCATTTCCATAAAAAACAAACTCCTCAATGCCATTTCAAGTGAGAAGAATTATTACTGTCCTGAGAAAGCTAATGTTTTGTCACCAGTCTAATAGGATTATAACCTTGTTGCATAGTCATTTGCTAATTCACACCTATTATCTTTTTAAATATTATTCATTTATTTAGGATACATACTCAGAGGGGAATGAGAAGTAAAGATTCAGAGAGAGACCTGCAGCATTGCTCTACAGGAAGGCACTGGCAGCTTCATCCCAGATCCTTGTGCATTATAATGTTTGTGCTCAATCAGGTGCACCACCACCTGATCCCAAGGATATCCGTTTACCTCTTAAACAAATCAAGTCACTTTTAAAACCTGGTGGAGATGTCCCCAATTTTTACCTCTGCATTTTAGAGTTGAAAGACATTACGTTTCCTACTCCTTGTTACAGGAACTTTTTAGTACTGAACTGCAATCTGGATTAATTCTCAGTTTCATGAGCTCTCTTCAAACTGAATGTTGTACTTCTCAGTGGGTTGTAACATGTCTAAGGTACTCTTGTATTTCCAAATAACTAGAAATTTAGTTGGTATATAATACTCATCAAGCATTACTTAAATGAATTGCTTTACTATCTTATGCCAATAGTTATCTTATTGTCACATAACATACCATTATATATACACCAGCAAGCATTAGGAGACTAATTCTTTGAAATGCTTTACATCGAGGACTTCCTGAGGTGGGCTGCAGAGCAGCAGCAGCTGTGTTTCTCTCCTCTCTTCTCTTGGGTCAACTAGGAATATCAAAGGAGACCACCTGGGACCACAAGAAGACAGGACTAAAATGACTTCAGGAACCCACCAAATCACCAGTGAGTGCAAACATGTGTGGCTACTGGACAGAGAGGAGCCTACAGAGAGATTAAGTGGCTGGTAACAGTCTGGCAGTTTACCAGTTGAGACACCATCTTTAGTCTGTTTCACCAACAAGGGGACAGCTGAAGGGAGGAGAGGGCTCCCTGAGACTCAACAAATGCAACTGTGAGTCTCCATTGCTACTGCCCTCCAGAATCTGGAGCAGCAGCAGGGAGGCCCTGTGCTGACACCAGGGGATAGAGAACTAATGAGGAAACTAAGGAGAAGATCTATACCTAAGTGGCCTAGCACTGAGGCTGTGAAAGTCTCTTTGAAATAACCACTGGATTATCTCTACCTCACCCTGCTTTATCGCTTGCTCAGGAGTCAAGGATTAAGCTAAGAAGCCAATTTATAGTTTAAAAGCCTTAAGGCTCCCATAGCATACAGGGAAGAAAAAGAACAAAATAGGCCTTTAAGCCACTGAGCTCCAACTCAGGGATTAAAATACTATTGAAATAACTGTCACTATCTACAAAGGTGAACCCTTTAATTACCTTACTTAGACACAGGTCAATAAAGGCAAGAGTGATCAGTAATTTGAAAAGTACTGAGAGAGGGACCTCATAACATACTATATAAAATGGTAAAACCAACAAGAAGAAATATTGGAGAAATAAACCAGGACAAGAGTCCAGATAACAGCCTACCAAAGGTTGAACCACAAAATAATGAGGTAAACATCCAAACACTAGTTAAGGAAATAATCACAGGAGTGCATAAAGAGTTTGAAAGAATTCTCATCAGAAATTTACAAACAACAAATGAGACTCTGGAATAAAACACTAATTATCTACAGGTAATTAGAGAGCTGAAAGTTGAAATAGCTGAACTAAGAGCACAACTAGCTGAACAAGATAAAACAGTATCAGAACAGGGTAACAAAATAGATGAACTCCAGAAAACACTAGAGGGGAGAGAGAATAGAATAAATGAGGCTGAAGACAGAATTAGCAAGATCAAGGATGAATTAGAGACAACTAAAAAAGAAGTAAGAGATCTAAAAAAGCGATTAAGAGATACTGAAACCAACAACAGAGACCTATGGGATGACTTCAAAAGAAATAATACAAGCATTATTCGCTTACTGAAGGAAGAAAGAGAAAGAGGGAAAGAAAGCATTCTTCAGAACATAATAACTGAGAACTTCTATAGTCTAGACAACATCAAAGACATACAGGTTGAAGAGGCCCAGAGGATCCCAAACAATTAACCCAGACTTAAAGACACCAATACACATCATATTTAGATTGGAAAGGAATAGGATAAAGGATCCTGAGGGCTGCAAAAGAAAGAGTTACCTAAAGAGGAAAACCCATAAGATTAGCAGCAGAATTCTCCACACAAACACTACAGACCAGAAGAGAATGGCAAGCTATCGAGTGCTCAATGAGAAAGGCTTTCAGCCAAGATTACTGTATCCTGCTAGACTATCATTCAGACTAGATGGATGCATAAAATCCATCTCAGACTATCAGCAGCTGAAAGAATCAACTATCACCAAGCTGACCTGAAAGAAGTTCTGAAAGTTCTCATAAACAGTCAGACCACCATAAATAGGTCATATAACAGAACACTCTAAAAGTCTACAAGAATGCCATTAAAATATCTTCAGTCTTTGATATCAATAAATGTCAATGGCCTAAATTTACCTATTGAAAAGTACAGAGTAGGAAGATGGATAAGAAAACACAACCCAACAATATGCTGTCTATAAGAAACCCACATAACTCAACTACAAAAACAAAGACTCAAAGTGAAAGGATCAAAAACTATCCTATATGCCAATGACCCACACAAAAAGGGCAGGAACAGCTATTCTTATATCTGACATGATAGACTTTAAAATAAATAAAATAAAAAATATAGGGATGGACATTACTTAATCCTCAGTGGATCAGTCAATAAAGAGGACTAAACAATTATTAACATCTATGCACCCAATGGGAAACCATCTATATACATCAAACACTTCCTGAAAGAGCTACAGCAATATATTAACAGCAACACAGTCATAGTAAGGGACGTCAACACCCAATGACAGATCATCCATGCAGAAAATCAATAAAAACATGAGGGAGCTAAATGAGGAGAGAAATAAACTAGAACTATTGGATATTTTCAGAGTCATTCATCCTGAGAAACTGGAATACACATTTTACTCAAGTCCCCATGAGTCATTCTCAAGGATAGACGATATGTTAGGCAACAAAGGCAGCATCAGCAAATTCAAGAGCATTGAAATCATTTCAAGCATCTTCTCAGACCACAGTGCAATTAAACTAACACTTAACAATCAAACAAAGATTAGTAATAGTCCCAAAATGTGGAAACTCAACAGTACAGTACTTAACAACTACTGTGTCAGAGGAAATAAAGGAAGAAATCAAAATGTTTTAGGAGTTCAATGAAAATGAAGACACAAGCTATCAAAATATTTGGGACACAGCTAGGGTAGTACTGAGAGGGAAGTTCATAGCCATACAAGCACACATTAGGAAACAAGAAAAAACACAAATAAACAGCCTGGTTGCACATATTAAGGAGCTAGAAGAAGAAGAACAAAGGAACCCTAAAGCAACCAGAAGGACAGAAATCACTAAAGTTAGGGCAGAAATAAATAACTTTGAAAATAAGAAAACTATACAAAAGATTAACAAAAGTAAATGTTGGTTCTTCAAAAGTGTGAACAAAATCGACAAACATTTACTCAGACTCACAAAACAAACAAGGGAGAAGACCCAAATAAGTTGGATAATAAATCAAAGAGAAGATAGCTAAACAGACACTGCAGAAATTCAACATATCATACTAGGCTTCTTTGAACTACTATATACCACCGAGCTAGAGAACCTAGAAGAAATGGACAATTTTCTAGAAACCTGTGGACTTCCAAAACTAAGTAAAGAGGAACTAGACAACATGAATAGGCCCATCAAAGCTAATGAAATTGAAACAGTTATCAAAAGTCTTCCCAAAAATAAAAGTCCTGGACCAGATAGTTTTACAAATGAATTCTACAAAACCTTCAAAGAAGAAATAATAGCTCTGCTTTTAAAAGTCTTCCAGAAGATTGAAGACACTGGAATACTTCCTTCCAGCTTCTATGAAGATGACATCACTTTTATATCAAAATCAGACAGGGACACAACCAAAAAAGAAAACTACAGACCAATAACTCTGATGAACATAGATCCTAAAATATTGAACAAAAATCTAGCCAACCGGATACAGCAGTATATTAAAAAGACATCATGACCAAATAGGGTTTATCCCAGGCATGCAAGGTTGGTATAATATACATAAATCAATCAATGTGATCCACCACATCAACAAAACCAAGACCAGAAACCACATGGTCCTATCTATAGATGCAGAGAAATCCTTTGACAAAATACAACATCCCTTTATAATCAAGCCATACAAAAAATGGGAAGAGATGGAAAATACCTCAAGATACTGGAGTCTATATATCACAAACCTAAAGTCAACATCATACTCAATGGTGAAAAACTAGAAGCATTTCCCCTCGGACCAGGTACTAGACAGGGCTGCCCAGTATCACCATTACCTTTCAACATAGTGTTGGAAGTTCTTGCCATAGCAATCAGGCAAGATCAAGGAACTAAAGGCATACAGATTGCAAGAGAAGAAGTTAAACTCTCCCTATTTGCAGATGACAGGTTAGTAAACATAGAAAAACCTAAGGAATCCAGCAAGAAGCTTTTGGAAATCATCAGGCAATACAGTAAGTGGTCAGGCTATAAAATTAACATTCAAAAGTAGGTGGCATTCCTCTATGCGAACACTAAATTAGAAGATGAAATGCAGAAATCATTTCCTTTTACTATAGCAACAAAAACAATAAAATATCTGGGAATAAACCTAACCAAAGAAGTAGAAGACTTGTATACTGAAAATTAAGAGTCACTACTCCAGGAAATTGAAAAAGACAAAAATAAGTGGAAATATATTCCATGTTCATGAGTTGGAAGAATTAACATCAATAAAATGAATATACTACCCAGAGGATATACAAATTTAATGTGATCTCCATCAAGATCCCAACCACATTTTTTTAAAATTTATTTTTATTTAAGAAAGGATAAATTAATAAAACCATAGGATTGGACGGATACAACTCCACACAATTCCCACCACCCAATCTCCATATCCAACCCCCTCTCCTGTTAGCTTTCCCATTCTCTGAGAGCATGGACCCAGGGTCACTGTGGGTTGCAGAAGGTGGAAGGTCTGGCTTCTGTAATTGCTTCCCTGCTGAACATGGGTGTTGACTGGTCAGTCCATACTCCCAGTCTGCCTCTCTCTTTCCCTAGTAGGGTGGGTCTCTGGGGAAGCAGAGCTCCAGGACACATTGGTGGGGTCTTCAATCCAGGGAAGCCTGGCCAGAATCCTGATGGCATCTGGGACCTGGTGGCTGAAAAGAGAGTTAACATACAAAGCAAATAAATTGTTGAGCAATCATGGACAAAAAGGTTGGAATAGTGGAGAGGAAGTGTTAGGGGGGTACTGACTGCAAACTCTAGTGTACTTCTGCTTTCAGGTATATATTTTGCACTAGTTTATGGATACGTGTGAACATATGCTCTCTCTCTCGGAACCTGGTCTATATCTAGGTTTTGGGACTTTGTTAGAAAGTGATCCACCTGGGATGGAATTAGAGAATACTATGAAAGGAAAGGTCTCACCCAAGTAATGAAGCTAAAGGGTTGTCATTCCACATCTGAAGTCTCTGGACACAGTCTGAGCTGAAGCATGTTGAGGTGGCAATCATTGCGTTGATTAGGTTGCGATCCACAGATGCAATATTATTTTATATGGATTGGGATAGGCATGAGGGAAATTGGGCCATATCCTAGGGTTCCAGGACTGGGGGAAATATGGCTCTATAGTGTAGATGTGAGGTTCCTGCTATCTTAGGGTTCAAAAAGACAATGGATAGTTATTGTTATCATCACATTATTTGGTAATTGGGTTAACTTTGAAAAGTCCTTTTGTTAGGGTTTGCTGTACAGTACCCAGTATCTTATATAGCTGTGCCACTGGTTGCTTGTGACCTACTTGGTCTAGGCTTTTGAGAGAGTCCACATATCAAATACACAGCCTATATATTAAAAAGACTCAGTCTGTGTTTTAAAAACTTTGAGACATACAATTAATTCCCCCCCTCATATTAATTAACTAGTGATTTATATGTCTACACTTTACTAGGAGTGTACATAAACACCATTCCCACCACCAAAAGACTGTGTCCCATCTCATCCACCTACCCCTACCCCCCACCGTCCCAGGAAGCCGCATGTCCACCCTCCTCCTCACCACGGGGTTTTTATTTTGGTGCTCTACTTTCAATTTAGCCAGATCCTGCTTTAGTTTCCCTTTCAGATCTTCTTTCTCAACTTCTGTTGGTGAGTGGGATCATCCCATACTCATCTTTATCTTTCTGACTTAGCTCACTTAACATAATTCCTTCTAGCTCTGTCCAAGATGGGTCAGAGAAGGTGGGTTCATTGTTCTTGATAGCTGCATAGTATTCCATTGTGTATATATACCACAGCTTTCTCAGCCACTCATCTGTTGTTGGGCACCTGGGTTGCTTCCAGGTTTTAGCTATTATGAATTGTGCTGCTATGAACATAGGAGTACACACCTCTTTTTGGTTGGGTGTTATGGAGTCCTTGGGGTATAACCCCAGGAGAGGAATTACTAGATCATATGGAAGGTCCATGTCTAGCCTTGTGAGAGTTCTCCAGACTGTTCTCCACAGAGGCTGGACCAATTTACATTCCCACCAGCAATGCAAAAGGGTTTCTCTGTCCCCACAGACTCTCCAGCATTTGTTGCTGCTATCCTTTTTGATGCATGGCATTCTTACAGGAGTGAGGTGGTATCTCAGTGTTGTCTTAATTTGCATTTCTCTGACAATCAGTGACCTGGAGCAGTTTTTCATATGTTTATTAGCCTTTTGGATCTCCTCTGAGGTGAATGTTTTGTTCATATCCTCTGTCTATTTTTGGATGGGGTCATTTGCTTTTTTGGTGCTAAGTTTGCTGAGCTCTTTATATATTTTGGTGATTAGTTTCTTGTCTGATGTATGGCATGTGAAGATCTTCTCCCATTCTGTGAGGGGTCTCATTGTTTGTTTAATAGTTTCTTTAGATGTGCAGAAGCTTTTCAATTTGATGTAGTCCCATTGGTTTGTTTCTGCTTTAGTCTTTCTTGCAATTGGCTTTATTTCATCAAAGATGTCCTTGAGGTGTAAGTGGGAAAGTGTTTTACCAATGTTTTCCTCTAAGTATTTGATTGTTTCTGGTCTAACATCCATGTCTTCGATGCATTTGGAGTTGATTTTTGTTTTTGTCAAAATAAAGTGGTACAAGTTCATTCTTCTGCATGTTTCAGCCCAGTTTCCCAGCACCATTTATTGAAGAAAGCCTCCTTCTTCCATATAGTGCTTTGGGCCCCCTTATCAAAGGCTAGATGTCCTTAGGTGTGGGGATTTATTCCTGGGCTTTCAATTCTGTTCCATTTGTCTTTGTGCCTATTTTTGTTCCAGTACCATGCTGTTTTGATGATGATGGCTTTATAATATAGTTTGAGATCTGGGAGTGTGATGCCTCCATTTCTGTTTCTTTTCCTCAAGATGGTTTTGGCAGTTCTAGGTGTTTTCAGGTTCCAGATAAATGATTGTAGTGTTTGTTCTATTCTCTTAAAGAAGCTTGGTGGAACTTTGATGGGTATTGCATTAAATTTGTATATGGCTCTGGGGAGAATATTCATTTTGATGATATTCATTCTTCCAAACCATGAGCATGGGATGTCTTTCTATTTCTTGGTATCATTTTCTATTTCCTTGAGTAGCGACTCAAAGTTTTCAGTATAGAAGTCTTTCACTTCTTTGGTCAACTGTATTCCTAGGTATTTTATTGATTTTGCTGAAACAGTAAATGGGAGTGATTTCTGGATGTCTTCTTCTTCAGATTTAGTGTTTACATAAAGAATTGCCACTGATTTTTGTCCATTGATTTTGTAGCCTGACACCTTGCTATATTGCCTAATAACTTCCAGTAGTTTTCTGCTGAGTTCTTTAGGTTTTTCTATGTATCTATCATATCATCTGCAATTAGTGAGAGCTTGACTTATTCCCTTCCAATCTGTATTCCTCTGATTTCTTTCTCTTGCCTGATTGCTATGGCAAGAACTTCCAATACTATGTTGACGAGTAATGGTGACAATGGACAGCTCTGTCTAGTCCTCAATCTGAGGGTGAATACTTTCAGCTTCTGCCCATTGAGTATGATGTTGGCTGTAGGTCTGCTATATATGGATTCCACTATCTTGAGGAATTTCCCATCTATTCTCATTTTTTTGTAGAGTTTTGAGCATGAATGGGTGTTGAATTTTGTCAAAGGCTTTCTCTGCATCTATTAAGATAATCATGTGATTTTTGGCTTTGCTTTTATTGATGTGGTGAATGACATTGATTGACTTACAAATGTTGAACCAGGCTTGCATTCCTGTGATGAATCCCACTTTGTCATGATGAACATTTTTTTTTGATATGCTGCTGTATCCGGTTGGCCAAGATCTTGTTTAATATTTTGGCATCTGTGTTCACCAGAGATATTGGTCTGTAATTTTCCTTTTTTGTTGTGTCCCTATCTGCTTTTGGTATCAGGGTGTTGTTGGCATCATAGAAGGTGGAAGGGAGTATTCCTGTTTCTTCAATCTTATGTAAAAGCTTAAGTATGGATACTCACTGTTTCCTGAAAGTTTTGTAGAATTAGTTTGTGAAGCCATCTGGTCCAGGACTTTAGTTCTTTGGGAGATTCTTAATAACAGTTTTAATTTCATTGTCTGTGATTGGTGCATTTAGGTTTTAGACTTCTTCTTGATTCAGTTTAGAAAGGGCATATGTTTCTAGGAATTGTTCCATTTCTTCCAGATTCTCTAGCTTGGTGGCGTATACTTCTTCGTAGAAGTTTTGCATGATTTTCTGGATTTCTGTGGTGTCAGTTGTGATATCTCCTCCATCGTTTACAATTCTATTAATTTGATTGTATGGCTATAAGTATTCCTCTCAGTACTGATTTAGCTGTGTCCCAAATATTTTGATAGCTTGTGTCTTCATTTTCATTTGTTTCCAGGAACATTTGAATTTCTTGCTTGAGTGACTCTCTGACCCAGTGGTTCTTAAGGGGCATGTTGTTTAGTTTCCAAATTCTGTGTCCTTTAATAATTTTCTGTTTGTTGTTAAATGTTAGCTTTACTCCACTGTGGTCTGAGAAGATACTTGGGATGATTTCAATGTTCTTGAATTTATTGATGCTGTGTTTGTGGCCTAACATGTGGTCTATCCTTGAGTATGTGATCACATAAGAGATCCAAAAGGCTGAGAAACACATGAAAAAATGCTCCATGTCTTTGATTGTCAGAGAAATGCAAATAAAGACAACAATGAGATACCACTTTACTCCTGTGAGAATGTCATGCATCAGAAAAGGTAACAGCAGCAAATGCTGGAGAGGTTGTGGGGTCAGAGGAACCCTCCTGCACTGCTGGTTGGAATGTAAATTGGTCCAGCCTTTGTGGAGAACAGTCTGGAGAACTCTGAAGCGTAGAAATGGACCTACCCTATGATCCTGCAGTTCCTCTCCTGGGGATATATCCTAAGGAACCGACATACACATTCAAAAAGATCTGTGTACACATATGTTTTTAGCAGCACCATTTGTAATAGTCAAAAACTGGAAGCTAGCCAAGTGTCCAACAACAGATGAGTGGCTGAGCAAGTTGTGGTATATATATATATATGGAGAGAGAGAGAGAGAATGGAAATACTACTCTGCTATAAAAAATGGTTATTTCACCATTTTCAGTCGATCTTGGATGGACCTTGAAAAATTCACATTAAGTGAAATAAGTCAGAAACAGACGGATGAATATGGGATGATCTCACTCTCAGGCAGAAGTTGAAAAACAAGATCAGAAGAGCAAACACAAGTAGAACCTGAACTGGAATTGGCTTATTGCACCAAAGTAAAAGACTCTGGGGTGAGTGGGAGGGGAGAATATAGGTCCAAGAAGGATGACAGAGGACCTAGTGGTGGTTGTATTGCTGTATGGAAATCTGAGAAATGTTACACATGTACAAACTTTTGTGTTTACTGTCGAATGTAAAACATCAGTTCCCCAATAAAGAAATTAAAAAAAAAAAGTTTTACACTGAAGCACTGCCTAGGATAAGTTGACTCTCAAATAGGCTGTATATAAACCGTTTGTTTTAATTTATTCAGAGGTCATCATACATAATTATATTGCATATAGTTTTTCAAATAATATATATAATATCAGTGTGAATATGAAATATGACAAAATTAATATGAATTTGAACATTCAACTTTTTTGACACATTACCTAGGTTTCCCATTCTAATTATATGCAAATAAGAACTAGAAGAAAAATTGTGAATTTTAGTTGACAGAACTCTATAAGTTATCAGCACAAACAAAACTGAAATTGAAGTGCATTGTGTGGAATGTCTAGAAAGCTGGCAGGTAGTGCCTGTGTTTAAAGGGGGGTGTGTCTATTATGAAAATGATCAGAAGTGATATTCCCTGGCAATTTCTTGAACCAAAATTTCTTAAAACATATATTTTTTTTAGCCAAAATGTACTAGATCTTAGTAAGTATCAGCCTGGATTCTAGTTACTTTTTTATATGAAAATGTGTGTGTGTGTGTGTGTGTGTGTGTGTGTGTGTGTGTGTGTGTGTGATTTTTAGTATCCAGTCCAGAAAATGAGAAACTGTACCTCTGAGAATGTCAGAGGGTAGGAACTCATTATCTTCAGCTTTTAAGGATTTACCTATAAAACTCATTAAGTAGAGTATACTGTTGAGCAAAGGTACTTTAACAGAACTTGGAAAAATAAAACTAATTTACATTGACTTTGGTAGAACGAACTGTTTGGTTCTTGGAAGATTGGTTGCTTCAGATCTAGTTCTTAAGCTGGTCAGCCATATCCTATCTGTGAAGAAGTACAAAAACTAATGATAATAACATAAATCAAGAAAAAATATCTAAATAATTATAAAGAAATCATAACGATCGTTTGTCCACTACTTTTGTTTGACCTGCAGATGAGCTCAGTAACGATAGGAAAAAGATTTAGGGTTTCCAATGTTACTGGTATATATCTTCTCTCACTGGGGTGACTTGGAGATCAGTAAAAAAAAAAGTTTTAGGAATTTTGCAGAACATACACTTCATTTCTCTCTTCTTTCTACGTACAAATACTAAATTCTTACCAAGTGTCAGGGGAGGTTAGTCTTTCATGTCTTCCCAGAAAAGAACTTTTCCCCCATGGCAAACTACAATAAATTTAATCACCATCATCTTTTTTTTTTTTTCAACTTCAGAATAACTTCCTTAAGGAAATGTTCATTTGCTGGATTATGTTGTTACAAGGGTACATTTTCCACATTTCCCCAAGATACATATATATATATCTTATAAGATACATCTCACATTTATGTAAAATATATAGCTATATGTATCACTATGAATATGTGCATAATTGTATACATAATCTAAGTATTAAGTCCCTATCATGAACAGTGTCTCATGGACTTTTCTGGAAGTGTACATAATCTTTTAACCTCATTCTAACCCTTAACATAACCCTGTGAGACAGCTTCTTGTGTCATTGCTATTGGCACATGTAAGGATCATTTGACTTAGATCTTTTCCCAATTCCATGTATAAAATATAGGAGGAAATGAGAGACATGGATTGTCAGCTTTCCAGTATTCGTTCTATCATCTCAAAAAAAAAAAAAAAAGCCTCCTGATACTACTGATAAGCTGATACTCCTGTTTATAAAGTGAGTTTGAATTTCATGTCTGACATATTTTCCTTCTTTCTCTTACCCACTTCTAAAGATACCTCCTGGCAAAATACAATTTTCCTGGAGTCTGCAGACCAAGGATGCTACTTCTTTTACCTTAATTATTGCAATGTGTAGAAATCAAAGTAATTTAAAGGGAGTCTGTCTTCAAGTCATGCTATTGCAGTGTCCCAGATTAGTGGTGCTACAAGTAACAGCACAAATAATGTGGCGGGCATTAGCAGCAGACTGCTGCTTCTGCACATCTGATTAATAATTCTCATATGTCTGCTTTTAATTTCCTGTGAATTTCAGCTCCATAGTTCCCCTCTTTTCAATACTTTTTCATCATGTGTGTCACATGTCTTTTTCAATAACTTGATCCTTATGTTTGTCTTTTAACTGTGAGATTAATGTTCTTCATTCACCCTTTAATGGTGTTGCAAATCAGTATTTCACTGCATGGTCTATTTAGTTTTTATTTGACTCGAACTAGAGTTGACTTTTTTTTTTAAAGATGTCTCTCAAAATGTTTTTTTTTTGTTGGAGCAGCAAACTAGTTCACTTGGATAATGTGCTATTATGCCATGTGTGTCACCCAACTGCTATAGTTATGGGCAAACATCCCTATTACTGGAAATCTGATTGGCAATACTTCCAATTACTTTAACCTGTATAAGTCCAATAATGATCCTTTCAGGTTGGAGAGAGGATGCAGTTTTCCTCACCTTATAGATGGAGAAACATATTTGAAGTCAAGTGAATTAGCTAGGGTTGTATAATAAATAAATAGCAGAGTAGAAATTTTGTGATAGCCAGAATTTCTCACCCAGTCCCCACCCCCCAGCCTTTTATGCATGGCATATACACAGATCACTGATTACCCACTGACTCAAAAAATCTGTCATTATTGAATCACAGACAGACATTTTCTGGAATGTAGATTCATGAAGTAAAGCCCTTGTTTCAACTGAAAATAAGCCTTATACAACACAGACAATTAAAACACAGTATCATTGAACAGTATCATTAATCATTATCTGGGGGCCATGCAGGGATAGTGTGGACTCAAGGCAATTGTCAGTTTTTATGTTGCCATTTCACACCCAATATGTGTTGTACTTAAGTATCTTGCAATATTAGAGGCTGTAGAGCATAGATATTTTGAAAGCCTTTGGAACACATTGCCTTGCAGTGGCATTTTCTGGCTTAACTTCCATAACAGATAATTAACAGGTACTGGTTATTAGAATTATAGCACTGTGGGTTGGAGCTCCCAGTGCCCACCTGCAGGGAGAAAGCTTTGATAGTGTTGAAGAAGTGTTGCTGGTGTCTCTCTGTCTCTCTCCCTCTCTATCATCCCTTCCCTCTTGATTTATGGCTATCTCTACCCAATAAATAAATAAAGATAATTTAAAATATTGAAAACAAGAATTATAGCACTATGTTTAAGAATTAAAAAAAAATTTTTTGAAGCATTCCTTATTCAAACCCAGCTTCATTATGTTTTAAAATAAATTCTACCGCCCACTATTCTAAAACAGAGACTATATACAATAAAAATAAAATGTGTATTCAGTGAAGTCTTTAATGTTAAAACTAATTAATGCTCATTCACTTGTTTTTTAATGAATATTTTTAGCAAAGAATGTATATTAATTTAGGGACTACTGGAAGGTCAAGCCATTAAACTCCAACGCATGTTGTCTACATATTATAAAAAATGAGATGCACCAGATTTTGGCAAAATACTTTTAATGATACAGCTATTGTTGTTGTTGTTAATATAAATAAATGGAACTAAAATTAATATAAGGACCCTAATTTCCCCAATAGAGCAAAGAAAATGATAATTGATAAGCTCACATATTACCAAACACAAGGACCCCACCTCACTTGCAGGGAGTCTGCCTCAGGAGCAGTAAAGCAGGTCTGCAGGTGTCTTGTCTTTCTATTCCCCTCTCTACCTCCCCATCCTCTCTCAATGCTTCACAGTCCTATCTAATGAAAAGTAGAAAGAAAAAAAAGAGAGAGAGAGAGAAAAAAGGCCCTCTGGGAGCAGTATTTCCATAGTACCTGCACCTAGCCACAGCAATAACCCTGGTGGAAAAAAAAAAGATAATTGAAAGTAAATGAACAATAAAGAGCTTACCTCTATACAAACTGTTTATAGATGTTTTAACTTCAGTGGATGCTTAGTAAACTAACTTCAATTCTCTTTTTAACAAATTAACAATTATTTATTGGGCGTAGTTACTACTTTGCTCTAAGCCTTAAGGATACAAAGATAATAAAATGTCTTCCCCACCATTAACATTCTTTCCATACAACCCACTTTGTGTAGGGAATAAGATGGATGTGAAATAATGTGGGGCCATTTATTAAGATGCATCCTAACTATATTAGACATGGTTTGAGATAGTGAGGTTGCAGTAGAAAAAAGGTCATATGGTCAAAGCTGAGTCATGATGAGGAAGGACAAACCTTCACAGGAAGGAAGAGCAGCTGGGCATCTGTGAGGAATCTAAAGTTTGTCTGTATTTTGTCATTTGTAAGTATATTAACCATAATAAACAAAAGATGCTCTGATGTATTCAAAATCATACTATATACAAATTTTTTAAAATATTTATTATTTATTCCCTTTTGTTGCACTTGTTTTATTGTTATAGTTATTCTTATTGTCGTTGTTGGATAGGACAGAGAGAAATGGAGGAGGGGAAGACAGAGGGGGAGAGAAAGATAGACACCTGCAGACCTGCTTCACCGCTTGTGAAGCAACTTTCCTGAAAGTGGGGAGCAGAGGCTCTAAAGGAGCTCGAACCAGGATCCTTACACCTATCCTTGAGTTTTGTACCACATGAGCTTAACCTGCTGTGCTACAGCCCAACTCCCATGTTAATTTTTTTTTTTAATAGGACATAGAGAAATGGAGAGAGGAGGGGAGTGAAGGAGAGATAAAGATAGACTTGCTTCACCACTTGTGAAGTGACCTCCCTGCAGTTAGAGAGCTGGGGGTCGGAACAAGGATCCTAGAATAGGGCCTTGTGCTTCATACTATGTGTGCTATGTGTATTGCTTAGATATTTACAAGTCTTTAGATACTCACAAGTCTTGAATGCGTATATCTACTTAATGGTAATCAACTTGTCAGGGGAATGAATCCTTTAAAATGTTTGGTTCTCACTTTAACAGGATGCAAGGTAGAAACTGGGCACACATTTCTCCTTGGTTTTCTATTACTCATGCTGAAGGCCTAAAATCATTGCAAGTGATTATTAGTATTAGTGTGCAGTTCACTTTGTTTTAGGCTTATTTTTCTGAGTTGCCAGGCGGGCGGTAGAGAGACGACCAGGGACTCATGGCTGAGCTGGGAAGCAGTATCTCCTTTATTAATCAGATACATCGCCTTTTATGCATCTCTTCATCGGAAGTGACAAGGGAAAGGAAATGACTAGGAGAGGGGGTGGAGCAAAAACAAAAGAGCGCAAACAGAACATAAAAAGTTTCCATCTAACCAGTGGGGATTAAACCAATACCCTGCAGGCAGGGCAGGACCCAGGTACAACAGTGATTATGTAAATAGACCACATTGTAAGTAATACAAGCAAACCTAATGTGATGATCAAAACAGAAGGTCTTATAAGCAGAATTTAGAAGCATACCAACACTGAGTCATTATTTCCAAGGTCTATATTTCTTAGCTGGGTGCTTCTGTTGGATTTTCTTTCCCTAACTGCATACATGTATGTACCTTGTGCATTTGCAAAGCAGTTATTATAATATAAATTTGCAATGGTATGAAATGTAGGAAAAAGGAAGGGTGGGATAACTTTGCAAGAAACAGGAAGATGGTTGTCTGTTAGGTATTTTATTATTTGCTTGGATATTTATAACATGTTTAGAGGAGTATCTTTCTGTAATAATCCTAAATAGAGTTTATAGTTGTATCTACAATACAGATATAGGTAGATATACATAAGGACAGAAAGAGAAAGGAATAGAGTCAGAGGGATTAAGAGACTACTCAGCAGCTATCCAGTATTTGAAATTCAGTTAGTAAGAAATGTAAAAAGTTTCTTCTAACATGACTACCATTGAATCATTATTTATTTTTATTTTATTATTATTATTATTTTAATGTTTTAAAACTTTATTTGAGAGAAGTATACAATAGTGAAAGACTCAGGCCATTAAGGTCTGCAACTGTAATCCTTAAGTCTGTAAAATTAAGTGCATACCTAGGAAGAAATGTGGAATTAACAAGACATAGCTAAGGAAAGGAAGACTACATTTCAAAGAGACCCCTGCTCTAAAAAATTGTCTTCAAACAAAAAAAGGGAAGAGTCAGCCAAGGAAGAATACAAATCACATCACTGAACAAGGGGAAAAGCTGGCAGGTGACCTTATACACTGACCCTTAACCCTTCACCTCAAGGGTTGGAATTTGGAGTAGATACCTTGGACATTCTAATTATTATTTTTTTAATTTTGTTTATAAAAAGGAAACACTGACAAAACCATAGGATAAGGGCACAACTCCACACAATTCCCACCACCAGAATGCTGTGTCCCATTCCCTTTCCTGATAGCTTTCCTATTCTTTAACCCTCTTTAACCCTGGTATGGACCCAGGGTAATTATGGGATGCAGAAGGTGGAAGGTCTGGCTTCTATAATTGCTTCCTCGCTGAACATGCGTGTTGGCAGGTCAATCCATACTCCCAGTCTGCCTCTCTCTTTCCCTAGTGGGCAGGGCTCATAATTTAATACAGGCTGGATACTCACATCTCTGGTGTAGTGGGCAGGGCTCATACTTTAATACAGGCTGGATACTCACATCTCTGGTGCTTGCCTATTTTCACAGCAGATGTCCCATTTTCAGTGCTAGTACTACCCATCTGCCCATTCTTATCTTAAATTGCCTTTAAATATATCTTAAATATTTTATTAAGTGTGTTGCATATGCCACCAAATTCTTGCTGATCCTAATTCATATCAGCCATGAAATTATGACAAAGTTGCATATTTTGGGACAGTTTACACTGAACCCCATTACTATCCCAGTGATCCCAACCTATCATTTCACCCTAGACCCTTTTCCTCATATACTATATATGTTCCAAAAAGCTCATATTATCCATATATCCTTCCATCCTTCACACACAGAGAAAAAAAAAAAAAAAACAATGATTAAAAAAAAAAAAACTAGTGTAGGGACCTGGTTAAGGGCACATGTTATAATGGGCAAGGACCCAGGTTTAAGCCCCCACTCTCCTCTTGTATTTATATATGGTGAAATATGCAATAGACACCCTAATTTATATAAATATGTGTATTTCTATGTAGCATGCTTATTCATTAAAGCATATGATCACAGGTTATCAAAATGCATAAAGTTCTACCTATGTTTTATAGTGGCTTCAAAATATTTCATAGTAGGGCATCTTTGGTAATATTTGTAGTTTTCCCTATTAAACAGTAAAACAATAAACTTATTTGTGTAAAGATCCTTAGCATATATAATAATGAAATCCCTACACCTCTATTTATGTTGTGAAGAAAAACTATAATGTTAACTTTACTGTCTTCCAAACCGCAACCAATTTACACACTAAGCACAGACTTCAACATTTAACATTATTTACCCATCTAATTTATATGAGGTTTTGTTAACAGTATCATTTAAAGGTTCTAGTAGACTAATTTGCATTCTCCTTAATACTGAAGTTGAATTCCTTTGTGTAAGCTAAGTTTATAGTGCTATATATTCTCAGCTTTCTGATTGTAATTTAGGTACAGCTTTTTTCTACTAATTTGTTTGGTAAATAAAGTAGTGCTGTACTCAAGGCAGTAGTACTTTGAATATACCTTCTACTTAATGGGGACTCCTATAGTTAATCAGTATATATATAGCTTATTTTTATATATTGTCTTATTATAAGTGGTTATACATCATAAGAGTGCATGATACTTGCTTTAATCTGTTCTATCACCGGGAAATGTTATGCATGCACAAACTATTGTATTTACTGTCGAATGTAAAATTTTAATTCCCTAATAATTTAAAAAGAAAAAGAAATCTGTTCTGTCATTTTAAGTATGCAGCATAGACATACTAAACAGTCACTCAGTGTTTTCAGATGATGATAAAGACTATAGTGTCTATTATGACAAGGGTTTGCAAAAATTTACCTTTGGCTCAAGGTCAGTATTGGTGCTGTCATCTCTCAGTCAATTCTGAATAAATAGGTGGGCTAGCAGTCCTAGGTGTGCAAGATCAAAGAATGAAAGTGAAGTGTACAATCAAGGCTCTGACAACTTATATGGGTCTTGTTCCATTGTTCATTGATGAGTTCATTAGTTTAAATATTCACCATCAAACAATGTGTTTATCTCCACTTTAAAACCTGTACATTGGATTCTGTCAAGAAGTCCTGTCCTAAATTTAATTTCTCAAGACTGCAGGCAAAAGCCATTGGAAATCTTTGGACATATTCCATTTGTCAAATCATTTTGCATAATAATTTATTTTTAATTCACCACTTATTTAATAAAATAACTTTCACATAAATATTTATAAGCACATGAATTATGCAGATTTTTCCTGAGATGTAAACATTTTTTAGATTAACAGAGTACTAGTTGTCTCAGGAAGAATATATGTAAGAGTCAAACAAAACAAGCAGACCCTTTTCTCATACTTCATTTCTCTCTCTCCAGTTAGCATATCTACCTCACTTCTGAAAGCTTTTATTCATACATTAGTGAAGGGAAAAAGTACATTCTGTCAGTGATTTTAAAGGATATATTTTTCTCTAGTGGTTAACATTATTTCTATCCTGATTAGTAATATTAAGAAATTTGTCAAAAAAAAATCCTCGTTTATCTTATATCTACAATCCTAAAGAAGAAATTTAATTTGCATTCTAATTTTCATGGGTGGGGAACTGAGATATTAGAAAAAAGATAACTCAAAATTTGCTTGGATAATGGTGTTGTTGATGTGTGTGTGTGTGTGTGTGTGTGTGTGTGTGTGTGTATACACACATGTGTTTTAACTGTGGTTTTGGCTACAGGGAATGAAATATGTAGCTCAAGGTCATCCCTCTTAATTAAAATTCTTAGAGATAGCATCAGATATCATGATTCTAAGGTCAGGGAAAGTAGATAGCATAGTCGTTATGCAAAAAGACTCTCATGCCTAAGAGTCCAAGTCCCAGGTTCAGTCCCCTGCATGCAGCACCATAAGCCAGAGCTGAGCAGTGCTCTGGTAAAAAAAACAAACAAACAAACAAAAACAAAACTAACATGCTTATTTTAAATGTATCTAATCTAAGCTTTAAAATAGCTCTACTTTCAATGAAAAATCAACAGAAAAAAAATCAATGATACATACAATCAATATCCCGGGGACTACCCTAATTGAACTGGGCCATTGCAATCATATTACCAAAAGTCTGCAAAGTATAGAAAGATAGTTTATGACTTTAGTAGCATTATATGAAAATGTTAGTTGTTTGTAGATGTCATATTGCATTAGGACTGCATTTCATATATAGCATATACACTTGATTTAATAGTCATAGTATATGTATAATGCACCATCATCTTTGCTAAAACACTATGAGGAGCAGTGAAATATGTGGAACAATGTATTGGATTTAAGAAATCCGTTTCTTGCCTATTGCTACAAACTACTTTGTTAAATTAAAAAAATGTCACTCATATTTTCTAGACAATGTTTTTCATCAATAAAATAGGGCTTGCACTTAGCAATATTCTGAAATCCCTCAAAGGAATATAGTTCTACTACTTTAAATGATTATGGAGGTTTATAGTTTGTACAGCTTTGCTTTTATGACAACTTGTTGGTCTTATCTGTGATTTATTCAATGAAAAGTCCTGCTCAGGAATACAGACCCCCCAATTATAACACTGTTTCTATAGAAAAAGAACAATATGTTTTAAGATGAGCCATTTTTGAAAGAATTTATATGAATATATTATGTCAGAAATGGGATCTGCTGGTATAGTTTATTTTGTCTGAAAGTTAAATCTCCCAGTGGGTTTGTTTTATAAATATTCTTCATTTTAAGACTGTGAAAACATGTATTTCCTTATGGTGAATAATTATCTATATTTAATACTTTTCACCAGTGTCATATAGTTATCTCTTTGGAAAATAAATCAAGAGCCTAAAATTTTGGCACCCTTTCTCTTTCTTCTTTGCACAAATGGTTTTATCGGGCTATGTGTAATATTAATTCTCCATTGTCCTCTGCTGTGCTATTGTAAGAAATTTAGCACATGTGGCTAATTTTAGTTAAGGTTGCTTTAATTTTGTCAAGTTCCATTTTAAACATAAGCAGTTCTTTTATGCAGCCTGAGTGTGTCTGTGAATATTTATCATCAGTATAGTTTAACAGACACACAGTTTCTGTTTGAGAAAGATAGGAAACGTTCTGGAAATATGCAGTGGTAACTGTTACACAACATTTTAAACACACTTAATGCCATTGAATTGCACATTTAAAGAGGTTAAAATGAAAATGTATGGTATCCATTTTGCTACAACAAGGAAAATAAGTCTAAATTAAATTATTTCTGGACTTACATTATTTCAAAAGAAATGCATTTCCTTTGAAAAGAATTGGATAAATACTTCACACTGAGTATTTGATACTAACTTTTTCTGCACTGAGTTCTTGAACCCATCCAACACCTAACAGGTCTGCTATAATAATAGTTTGAAGTAACGTCTCTGTTTCAAGAGTGGTTCTTTCCTTATAACTAGAATACTTGCCTCTGCCACTGTAATGATTTGGATGTGAATGGTATACATAATTAACAATCACTAGAACAAGAGTAGATCAAATAGAAAAAGAGGGCTGACATCCCACAGGGTTGCAAAAGTTCACCTTTTGAAATATTCCTTACATGAAGTTTTTCTGTGTACATGAGGGTAATTTTAATCGAAGCCCCAGGAGTGACAATCACAAAGATAAAAATGAAGGCATACTGGGAAGTATACAAAATACTGTTAAGGTGGACATTTGTGAAGTTGAGGATAAAAGCTAAAAATTATTAAATTAGACTGCTCTCCTTTATGACGGCACAGAAAGAAATATTTCTATCTGGCAGACTGGATAGACTTCATGATTTTGTGAAGTTACAGAAGTGCTGACCATAGCAAAGGCTCATTTACACTATCTGTAAATATCTCATTATTAAGAGCAATTGGCACAGGACCGGGCCAAATCTGAGCAAATTACTAAATTGTCATGGTATGGCTGATTGCTGTCTCTCTGTAGCATCATTTAAATCTTCATTCTGCATGAAATGCCCAACTCTGTTGTGCTAAGTTCATTAAAATAAAAGTAAACAAAATATCATGCTCAAAAATATCAAAATAATCCTCATACTCTGTTTATCTGCAATGAAAAAAGCAGTTTTAGACCAGATTCAGGAAATGATTTCACAATAAAGTATGTTTTGTGTGATGACAGAAGAGTAGAAAACTGACAGTTCTTATAAATTCACATACTGAGAACTGAGCAAAGAAAATACATGGAAACTAGACAGAAACCAACTATATATATATATATGTATATATATATATATATACATATATATATATAGCCTATGAATATGGATATGTTCAGTTCTCTACAACTTAAGACAAACATCTAGTCTGTCATCACTATAAACATCTAGTCTGTCATCACTAGTGATGACAGACTAGATGTTTGTCTTAAGTTGTAGAGAACTGAACATATCCATATTCATAGGCAATTTGTTAAATGTCTTAAGTGCTATCTTTAATAATTTATAAATGCTGGAAATTCTGTTTTTCTATAGTACAATTTTTGCCTAGATTATCACAATGTACATATAGTTTGGTACTCACAGTCTTGTTATATAATATCAAACATATCACTGATAGGCAATGATCACTATCTATTAGTGCCCATATGAAATGTAAAGGACTGTAATGTGATTACTGTGTGTGTGTGTGTGTGTGTGTGTGTGTGTGTGCGCGCGCGCGCACGCTATACAGAATCAAATTTGGCCTCATATATAGAAGGTCTGCACTCTATTACAGAGCTACAGCCCTAGTCTATAATGCAAATCTTTTATTTTATTTTTAGGTTTATTTGTTTATTTTATGGGGTAAGCCATCCCTCCTGCTGTCATTTGGTATGAATTTCAAAGGGGAAAAATGCTATAAAGATGTTGAGAAGTAAGGTGTAACTAGAAAAACAAACAGAAAGCTTTTAAATGAAAAAGCATTTCAAAAGTGTACAGCAAATTTTATATTTAATAGAAAACTGTTTGATAAGAACAAGGATGGGTAATTCAAAATATGTCTACAAACATGATTCTAGTATTTTATTTTCTTTCTTTTAAATAATTTATTGATTATAAAGGTAGGAGGAAAGAAAGAATCAGACATATTCTGGTACATGGTACATGGTTGATAATCCAGTGCTTTATCCACTCTGACGTCTCCCAGGCCTACTCCAGTATTTTCTTTTGGCAATTACTAACTACTACCCTTATTACTTATTACTACCCTTATTATTATTCTTACTTGTGGCAGCATGAACAGCTCTAACTTCTCAGTTAAACTCTACTTGATTAGTTTGGGGTAAAGAAAAGGAGACAATATTTGCTATCTTAAAATGAAGGAAAAATAGAGAGAAAATATGGCTAACATCCAACTCAAATGGAAACTAGTAGTTAAAAGTTTAACAATCCTCAGTGTGATAAAGAATCTAGCATTAGGGTTTTTAATTAGTCTGTTTTATTTTATAATCCAGGAGATTTGGATTATCCCTAGAACTTTTACTTAAGAGATCTTGTTTCTGTCTGCCAGTGACTTGCTTTTGTTTTCCAACAGTTTCCTTCTTAGTACCTTTGCCTTGAGCACTATGGAAATCAATACAGTAGGCATTCTGTTCTGTGCTCAACACCTGTAGTTTTTCTATGTGACTGTCTGAGCGACTATACATGCTTCTTAATCTGATAGCCATGGCGTGGCCCATTTGTCCACTACAACATTTTTCACAGCAGCAGGGAACATCAGACTACTGAGGTGGGTGGTAGAACATTGCCTTTTGTTAGCAGTAGGGCGCAAGAGACCTGGAATGAGGTTAGAATATTATTTTTGTTTTTGTGGGTGCTTTTGAAGATTGTATTGATCCAATTTATGAATGCCTTGACATGAGGTGGGATTGCTCTTCTCTCACTCTGTTTCTTCCTGTGCTTGTTAGTGACTTCCCTCTTGGTGAGAACAGAGGATTTAATCAAATAGCTGGCTGGAAATCCATTCTCTGCAAGGGTCACTGGGAGGATATGGATTGTCTCTAAGAAGAAAGCATTCAGTCATAGACTCTGTGTGATATATTAACCTTAGATTCAATTCTCCCAGTTTGAAATTCAGTTTCCCAAATAGCTGGCTAAACAACCCCAGATACACCGAAAATAAACGCTAAAAATGTCGACCTCATAAGATTTGCAGGTGTAAAAGATGGAAGCAGGGGAGCTGGAACTTGTTTTTAGAGCAAGTATCCTGCTCAGGACAAATATTGAGAGCAGTAACAGCACTCTTTACTACAAATTTTTACACTGTGTTGAATATATGTGTATAAAGTGTTTAGGAAATAGGCCATGTACACTGGGGAAGTAGATATGATGCCTGACATCAAAAGTGTACTAGTTAAAAAACACTATCAGACTGCTCATTTAATTTACATCCGTAGAGTGCTAGCAGGCTAATCTTAGTTTTGGAGGGTAGGAGAAAACCCCTGTAAGAAATGATGTTTGAAGCCAAAAATATAATCCAGGCAGAGACCCTGCCTTGTCTTGCTGTGTACACAGTCCATGTCCAAACCCTGGTAACCATATGGGGTTTGTGTGTATCCAGGTGCTGGGGGAAGCTCTGGTGCTATGATCTCTCTGTCTCTCTCTGTCTCTTTCTTTCTTTCTCTCTCTCTCTCTCTCCCTCTCTCTCTCTCTCTTTCTCTCTCTTCCTCTAACAGAATGGAACAGCAAAGTGGGGCAGTGAAAATGGATATGTTTGATTGCCCTACTCTGTCTCCCTCCCTCACACACACACACACACACACACACACACACACACACACACACACACACCAAGCAATGCCCCTCCCCCCAAATAAAGAGAATGTTAAAGTGAAAGGTGTGTCAGAATAGAGAGATCATTTATGAGGTACAGTAGGTGCCTTGAGGTGAGCATGGACCAGATTTGAGACATGACACCACATGAGAGGTGCTATGTATATGTAAAAAATAAATAAATAAACCAATAAATTAATTAGAACATGTGGAAGTGGTAAGAACTTTTCAGATGTTTTATGCTTTCTAACACCTCTCTCATTCGCTTTCCCCTTCTTTTCAATAGCTGTAGTAAGTGGAAAGAAAACAAGAGCCCTGACAATATGTATACAGTAGAAAACTATGCATAATGAGCTTACAAACTTTTTCTTTAAAAGTCACTGATCATTCCAAGTTTAAAATGTTTACACATCACTTAAACTTCTAGTATAGTCTGTGTTGTTGTATGGAAACTTTGGACATCATGTTTCTTTTTGGCCTCCAAGGTTATCTTGGGGGTTTGGTAGCTGTACTGAATCCACTCTCCTAGAGGCCATTCTGCCCCCCTTTTTTTCCCTTTTCTGTTTTATTGGATAAGACAGAGTGAAATTGAGAGGGACCAGGGGATAGACAGGGAGAGAGAAAAATAGACACATGCAGACCTAGTTCACCAGTTGTGAAGCATCCCCCCACTACTGGTGTGAGGAGGGGATTCGAACCTTGGTTCTTGCTTGGGTCTTTGCACTTTATAGTGTGTGCACTTAACTGGGTGTGCTACTACCTGGAACCCAGCATCATCTTTTTTTCTATCTGTAAATGATGACCTTACTCTTGGATATTGGTTGGCAAATTAAATGAGAATGTATATAATAGCCTCACAAAACACATACTCACTATAGACAATTATTAAAACTTCTGCTCTTCCTTCCTCACTGCATGCAGCCTTGCCTGTGGGACATCAGTCTTACTCTGTTCACATGTTTACTGTCCTTAAATTCCAACTTCTAAAATTCTGATGGACCATCTGGCAGAAGTTTTCTGTTAAAAACCATTACACATCTCAGCCAAAAAAAAAAAAAAATCTTTTTTCTTTTGCCTCCAGTCACTGCAACTTAGTGTCAACACTACAAATCCACCATTCCTGGTGGTCATTTTAATCTATTTTTTTCCCATTTTATTCCATAGGACAGAGAGAAATTGAAAAGGGCAGGGGAGGGAGGGAGAGAGGGAGGGAGAGAGAGAGAGAGAAAGAGAGAGAGAGAGAGAGAAGTAAAGACAAACAAGTACAGACCTGATTCACAGCTTGTGAAGAGTCCCCTCTGCAGATGGGAAGCTAAGGTTTGAACCCCAGTCTTTGTGCATGGACTTATGTGTGTTTAACCAGGTACTCTACCACCTGGTTCCCAGAAATATATATAATATTTTTTACTCCCTTATAGAAAGACTACTGCATCAGCCCAATATATGAACTTAGGTTAAGAACCTAGGAACTCATACATGTAAATCCTGCAAGTCTAGATATTGAGTTGCCTCTCTAGTTATGTAAGTTGTTTTCCTAATCATTAATTATCCATCCTTGCCTTCCTAATTTCTAGTAAGAAGTTAGACATACTCAGCTCAGCTAGTGATTTTCCTAGGATATGCGTCCTCAGTGCAATATTTGCCTTTTTCTTTACAATTTAGAATTAGTTCCTTTTCCAGCATCACACACCAGCATCCCAGCAAGGTTTCCGCTCACACCCTTGGCCACATACATGCAGGGCACCCCATTCGGTCCAGATTTTGCTTTGTTTTTTTCTTTCTGTCCTTGTTTCTTAAGTTACACCAGTGAACTAGTTTGGTCCCCAACACTTCATGTATATAAGTTGTATTCTGCAAGTAGTATTCTGGCCTGCCAATCTCTCTTTCTCTCTCTCTGTCTCTCTGCCTCATGTGAAGATCTTTCATATGTATTACATCTTTAAAAGAATATAAAAACAGGGAAGGGAAGACTGACTGTTTTTAAGGGCTAGAGAAGTACTGTAGCAGCATTAAAAGGAAATTTTGCCAAGTAAGGAGTGTGCGTTGCCATGCCTACCACCTAGGTTCAAGCTCTGATACCACATGACTGTTCACACCTGGGGAAGCTTCTGTGCTGTGGTTGAGTGCTTCCTCCTCTCCCTCCTCCTTCTTCACTTCCTTCTCCTCCTCCTCGCTTTTTCTTCTTCCTCCTTCATTTCCTCCCCCTCCTTTACTTCTTCCTCCTCTTCCTTCACATTCTCTTCTTCCTCCTACTTCTTTCTCTTTTTCTCTTCCTCTTTCTCCTCCTCTTCCTTCTTCTTATTCCTTTTTCCTCCTCCTCCTGCCCCTTCTCTTCCCCTTTCCATCTGGGTTTTCAGTGGGCCTTGGTGCCTGAACAACTCTACCTCCCAACATTTATTTTCTTTTTCTTTCTGTTTGATAGAGGCGGAGATAGGGGGAAAGAGGGACAAAGACAAGGAGAGTCACCTGCAGCTCAGCTCCACCATTCATGAAGTTTCCCTCATGCAGGTGGGAACTGGGCATTGAACCTAGGTGATCATATGAGCTGGTGCACCACCACTATGCTCTTATAATTATAAGGGTTTTTGTCTGTTTGTTTTGTCATCAGTCTCTGGAGTTTCACCTCCCTGTGTTGACTTTTTCAGATGTAGAGTGGCAGAGACAGAAAGAGAAAGACACAGCAGTACTGAAACTTCCTTCAATATGTTGAGGCAGGCTTGGATCACAAGCATAGCACAGCAGCTCACTGTTCAGTTGAGCCAGTCTGTTTGTCTTTCTGTGTAAGTAAAACTGCCATTTTAGGAGCAGTAAAAATCACTCACATTGAAGTTTCTCATTCCATGGTAAAATAAATAAACTAATAATGACAATAATTATGTTCTAGAAAATAGGACATTTTGCATCTGTCCCTTTGATGAGCTATAATTTTTAAATGAAGACAAGGCAATTTGATAAGGTTAAAGTTTTAATATAGTAATAGTACTATAAATATAGTAATATCAACTATATATCATCATATTTAATACCTAAAACAAAAAACTATGGTTTCTAATATTTCATTTCAATGGCAAGAACATTATACACAGATATAAAAAGAATACATCAAATAAAGGCAAATTGATTGCTAGTTTAGTGGAAAGAACGTAACTTCAATATTCCTTTTTTTAAATTAAATTTAACTACTGTTGTTATAGATGTCTTATTTATTTTTTAATTTCTTTTTAAAATTATTTATTTAAGAAAGGAGACATTAACAAAACTGTAGGATAGGAGGGATACAACTCCACACAATTCCCACCACCCCATCTCCATATCCCATCCCCTTCCCTGATAGCTTTCCCATTTTCTATCCCTCTGGGAGTATGGACCCAGATGTGTTATTTAACCTCTCTAGGCATGACTTTTCTCCTCTAGAAGATGACAGTTGATTGCTGATATTTGCTCTATTTTAAAACTCTGCAATAAGACCACTGCTACACATTAAGTATATGACATTGTTTGGATGAATAAAAAACAACTTACATGCTACCAGCTGTCCTTAAGAGGTCTTGAATAAATGAGGTCTTGAATAAATGTTTAGTTACCATCTTGAAAACTTCTTTTAGACTCTATAAAATTTATTATGTACTATTTTATTGCTTACACTCTGTATATATTATATAATAACATAGTTGCTGTGTGCATTTGACATAATGTATCTCCTTAGCACCGTTGATAGAGAGAGAACCATGATTTTTGTATTATTTTGCTTTGCATACACTGTGGTGGAATCTGAGGTATTTTCCATTGAAATTGTGTGACACGTTTTAGCATATTTTATTGCTTTCACTAAGTTCTCTTTCACTAGGCTGACTTTTTCTGGATAGAAAGAGAGAGAATGACAACAAACATAGAAGCTTCCTGCAGTATTGTGGGGAATGTAGGTCATGTGCATGACAGGGCAGGATCACCGACTAGGTGAACTGTCTTGTCAGCACCAAACTGAAGATATTTTAATGTGAAGGTAATATATATATATATATATATATTAAAGATCCTGGACTCAGAGGAAAGAGATTGATTTTATTACTACAAGATTAAAAGATAAAGCATAAATAACATTTAGGTAATGAGATGGAGGTAAAGACAGACACATATAGTTAAGTGCTCTGTTGGGTAGTTTTTCCTTTAGAATTCTGAACCCAAATAATAAAGAAAGAAAGAAATATTATGGGTTATGTGGTATGCCACTATCTACCAATTGTAACTTAGTTATAGTTTCTCCACAACATACATTTACTTATTTATTTATTTGTTTGTTTATTTATTTATTTGCCTCCAGGATTATGGTTGGGGCTTGGTGCCTGCCCTACGAATCCACTGCTCCTGGTGGTCATTTTTTCCTTTTTATTGCTTGGAACAGAGAAAGATTGAGAGGTGAGGAGAGGATGGGGGGGGGGAGAAAGGTAGACACCTGCAAGCCTGTTTCACTGCTCCTGAAATGACTCCCCTGCTGGTGGGGAGCCGGGGGTTCAAACCAGTATCCTTGTGAGGGTCCTGTGCTTTGTACTATGTGCACTTAACCGCCCCAAAATTTTTCATATAGTCATGTAATTGTATATATCTGTTTTGGGAAAATATTGCTTCATTAATTCAGAATAAAATTGAACATGGTTACTTTCTTTATAAATTATATATTTTAATATATTTTTTAATATTCAGTAAACATAACTTCGGTAAAAAAAAAAAGCAAAGCTGCACCTTATTAGTTTTTTTTTTTGGTAAAGTCTATTTTTTTAAAAAGGTACACTTTCAATTGCAATTGTTTTTTCAAATCACTTTTAACCAGTTCCAGCTGGATTTGCTTTTGTCAAGGACAAGTTGATGTCACTCTAAACTGTATATGTTACACTAATAATCAGCATCATTGGATCTGAACTGATGCCATCTTTTGTGTGATTAACCTTGTTATTTTAAAGGGACCCGGGGTGTAAGAATTTGGCAAACACTGAGAAATCAGAACACTTCATAGCGCAGTAGTTCATTCTAGACATAAAGGTCAGAGCAGGTGCCAAATAACCTGACATTGGAATAAGCAGCAGGACAGCTACCTAAAGAACATCTTAAGTTCACAATGTCACCACAGCAGCACAAAGATGGAATAACTACTGTACTGGCATTCCTTTTCATTATTTGGCTAATAGTATTTTCAGCCATAATGAGTCTCCTTGTTTACCTTTCTTTTCTTCATTATTCTTTTTAATAGTGGTTTAATAATGATTAACAGAATTGTGAGAAAAAAGCAACAATTCCACTCAGTTCCCACCACCAGAGTTTCATGTCCCATCTCCTCCATTGGAAACTTCCCTTTTCTTTATCCCTCTGGGAATATGGACCAAAATTCTTTGAGGTACAGAAGGTAGAGTATCTGACTTCTGTTTGCTTCTCTACTGGACATGGACATTGCAGATAGATCCATACCCCTAGCCTGTTTGTCTTTTCCTAGTGAGGTAGAGCTCTGAAAAGGTAAGACTTTCAGACACATTAGTGAGATCATCTGCCCAGAATAGTCAGGATGGAATCATAGTAGCATCTGCAAGTTGGTGGCTAAAAGGCCATAGGATATGAAGTTGGACAATTTATTTAATAAACAGGAACCCAAAAGTAAGGATAGGGCTGATGAAATTAGGGATTGTCATGTGGAAAGAAGCTAGGAAGTCTACTTTAGGTATGTTCCATGGGACCCATGACTTTAGTCATTTTTGCCTGAGCCTCACTGCTAACTTGTAAGTAGACTAAAAGTACTGTCTGGGAAGATGATATCAAACTTAAGAATTGGACTAGAAAGCTAGATTAGGGCAAGATAGTAGCTTTCAAATATGAGGAAAGTTCAAATACCACTGACTGTTAACCCAGTCAATCTGACCTAATGCTCATATGTATTTATATTTAGCACAGGAGCCTATGTAATATCTGAGTTCCAGCCAGTGTGAGTTCACAGTTCATGGTCACAGCTAGGAACATTCTAGACTGCTCTCATTTCCAGTCTTCCTCCAGTGGCATAGTAGGTTAATCCAACCTTCCTTTGGAGAGTGGGGTGGTCCCTACCATTGCTGCTCTACAGTGAGGGCACCTCTATACTTTTCAAAGAGACTGTGTAGATACATAGCTTGGCAATTAAAAAATGGATTTCTGCCTAGTCCTGGAATAGCTAATGCATTCATTTGGAATGAGATTCAAATCACCCAAGCAATAGCAAAGAATTTAATTTCAAAGGGCAAATTCTATGTAGATAAATAGAAAGATATGTAGCTGAACCCCATACTACCTGCTGATGGGCCAGTTCAAACTATAAATTAAAAAGAATCTATGTCATATTTTTTCAGTGTCTTACAAAATTTTATCATCCTAGGATCATAAAGAAATTATAAATTGAATACTTTGCTATAACATTCAAAGATGAGCAATATAACCATATAGTGTACATTGGTTCACTTCATTTTTTTTTTCTCTTATGAAGAAGCAGATCCTAGACATGATCCATTTATTAATAAGATCCCTTGTCATGGAATGGGAAAGGAATAGTATTTCAATTATATTATTGGATTAAAATAGTTTATTCATTTACTTGATCTTGAGTGGATCAAAAGAAGAGGGAGTTAGGGAGAAAGAGAAGCACCTGCAGCATTGTTTCAGCGCTCATGCCGCCTTCCTCCTCCAAGTGGGGATTCAAGTAGGGATTAGGGGCTTGAACCAGGGTCCTTACACATTTGCAGTGTAGCCTGTGAGCTCAGTCCTACTGAATAAAAATAACAACAACAACAACAAAACAGGGGAGTTGTTTGTCTCCTTTCTCATGTGCTGTGTCCCTTACTCCTTTATTTTTACATAGAACTAAAAGACTTAAAAATATAAATGGAATATTTCTCACAAAGTTGTCACAGAAACTAGTTCATTTTATACCCTTCCCCAACTTAAAGTTCTGACTAAACCCAAATATTTCAATTTAGTAGTTTTTGCTTAGTCTAAGAAAGCATTGACATTTGTCATTTATTTTCCAAATAATCAAATTTTGACATAACTTAAACAGTTCTATGATTACTTTAATTCCACATCTAGTTTGAGAATATGCCATGAGATTATCAATATCTGAAAGCTTCACTTAATGAGAAAAGCCTATAGATTATAAAAGTTTTGTCTGAATTCAGCTGTTCACTTAATTCTAATTAACCCTGTCTTACCAGGTTCTGCCCTGTTGAGTCATTTATCACCAAGGCAATAATAAATAATCAGAACTTACCGTTACCTATATAATTTTGTACTGAGATGTACTATAATTTTTAACTTAGTGATTAATTTTTCCACTGTCATTTTTATTTTGATAGCACCTCAAATCTTAGCAGTGATTTAGACATGTTGCTATGAGTGCTAATGATCATTGCACAATATTTTAAAGATACACTTTCATGTGCTTATTCTGTAAAAGTGTATGAAGAACAGTGCTAAACACTTATTAACTGTAAAGACAATCCTACTATTTCATTTTTTTTTCAAATAAAAACCCTGCTGTAAATAAGAACCATTGTTATATGGTCTGGATGGTTTGTTCCATGGGTCTACATGACCTTAGAGTTGAACAAATGAATTTTTTTTCCCTAAAAAGTTAATGAAATCCTTCCTGGCTTTTTGGAAAGACTCAGATGGAGATTGTGCCAGTATTTTTGAACTTCTCAGTGTGTTCAAATCAGCTGAATGATGTAAAGAACACCAAAGTCAATATAACTATGTAGATGAGCTCATAGCTATATATATTTATCTATATAGCTATAGATAATTTGAATTCATTAACTCACAAATACTCTTTGATTCTTCATAACTCATATTTTAATATGTGATTGTTACACTTTTTAAAGAGCAAGGGATTCCTAGAACATATTTAAGTGAAATCAATTAGACTATAATGCAAATTATTTGAATTGAATATGCATTTTTGGTAAGTCCTGGAATGTTCCAAGCAACAAATGCTCTATGAACATAATATACTAGATGCTAGCTTTTGGGTTGTTAAAACAAAAACCCACAGGTTGTTATGAGAAATAAAGTTTAAGGTTTTGGGTGGGATAGAGATTTTCAGCACAGAGATATCAATGCTAAATCAAATGAAATCAGTAGAATCTTAATAGAATAATTTTGGATTCAAGACAGACTTGTGGAAGCACAGGTTAAAAGGCTTATGAGTTTTTTCAAAATGAAATTCTTGAATCTCTCCTAAAAATATTTTGCTTTAATGCAACTTATTTGAACTCCATATGTCTATTTCTATCTTGTTGCTGTGTGTGTGAGTGTGTTTTTCTTTATACTTTATTTCTAAATCTAGAGTGAAAATATAAATTAACATAGATTAGTTTTTTAATGCACTCACTAATTGCACTTGCCCATTCCAATCCTAACATAGCAAACAGAAGCATACCATTGAATACCTGAGTTCATAGCTACATCCATGAAAATCTACAGGCAAGAGGGTCAAAAATAACTGAAGCAAGAGACCAAAACACATTAAACATAGTACTGAGCTATACTATGTCATTGGGGTTTGAAGATTAATTCTTTCACACCCTATTATAATAGTATCTTCACTGGAGGAAGACACACATACTATGCAATAATCATAAAAATAACTAATTTATTTTTCTAGATGTTTTTACTGTGTTAGTTATTTTTATGGAATTTGTTATTTCTTAAGACAAGTCTGCCTAAAAGAAGAAAAAACAAGGAGATACTAATAAATGTATAATAGCTAAAACAATAGGGGAGCAACTGAATAATTAAATGGTTGAACTTGTCTTCCATCTCAAAGGCACTAAATATTTAATATTAAAAAGGTTTAGTTAGTTAATCAGCAGCAGAGGGACTATCTTACTATTAAAGATATAAGGAAGGGAGTAAGACTCTTGGTTACTTAAAATCATCATCACCAACAATTTGTTAAAAGACAATAAAAAGATAACATGATAGAGCAGTTATATGTAAGAGATAAATATAGATCAATTTGAAAAATAATTGAAATTGAAGTAATGTGGAACTTAAAGCAAAACATGGATGATTAAAAGCATTAGGTGCAATAAACATTATGTTCTAAAAATAGAACTTGCCATAAATCTAATGGGTATAAACACACATCCTAGATATACATTTTAATAGAATTACAATTATAGCTATTTGAGTGTGTTTCTTTCTAAAATATCACCATAGATAATTTATCTTGCCACAAAATGGGACTTACACAAATACAACAATGAAATGGAATTTTAGTCAACTGCTAAGTGTGTTACTTATTTGATTCTTTCTTTTCTTCTTTATTTTCTTTTGTCACCACCAGTGTTATTTCTGGTACTAGGTACCTACAGATCTCCACTATTCCTAGCAGCTAATTTTTTCCTTATCCCTGGGAAGGGAGAAACTAAGACTGTCAGACAGACGAGAGATTCCTACAATACTGTTCCGTTGTTCATTAAGTTTACCCCTTGTAAGTGAGGATTGAAGCCTTGAACTCAAGATTTCTCAAATGCTAATCATGCACTCTGCCAGGTCAGTCACCACCCAGTCCCAAATGTCCCCTATTGCTAAAAGTAAGTATGCCCATGTGTGTAACTCCTGAGAAATGAATAAGGTGACCCAGGTCCAATTGATTATTGTCTTCATTGGATGACATATTAGATCACTCATATAAAATTTTTATCATTTTATATAGCTTTTTAAAAACAGGGATTGAAATGTTGGCAGTTTGATTAACTTACATATAAAGACAGTCATAATTTTTTTATGACTTTGATGTATTTTATAGAGACTTGGATCTTTGTTTGCTGTAACTATTTATAGGATCTATGCTATTAAAGTCTATCCATTTGTTACTACCTTTCCTCCTGGGAATAAATGCTATGACCATACTTGTGAAAATACTTATTTGGCCTCTGATATGTATTTCTATAAGATGAAATATGCTTTTGTATTTCCTTAATTTTTCTCTTTTAGAGAAGTCAAGTAAGAGCCCCAGTTGTGACTATCATTAGTAAGTTAATTTTAATTTCCTACTTTATGTTAATATTTATGTTGTAAACCCAAGAACACTCAGTCATATAAACTGTTAATTTAGAGACAAAAATGTACTTTTGTAATTTCAACAAAGAATAAATAGGAATCTTTTATTAATCTGTTGAGAAATCCAAGCATAAAAACCAGTGAGTGACCCCAATATGAGAATTTAAGCCATATGTAATAGTTTTATTAACTCTTTAACACTTCTTAAGCAGATATTAGTGTCTGAGATGCTAGAAGTTATAAGTGAACAGAACAGACTATAATTCCTCCTTTGTGGGTTTTCATTCTAGTGAAGGATAAAATAAATGCAATAGGTGAAACACATGGTGTATCAAACCATGTCTCAAGATAGTTTGGGAGCAAAATACCTTTTCTAGTTTATCTCTTATTTCCTCTATCATTTACTACAGGCAGTATGAAGAAATCATACTGGGTCTTCTGCAGTTTGCTTAGAAATCTCCTCAGATAAATATCTAAATACATCACTGACATGTTCCACTTACCTTCCAGTAGAAGAAATAACTCGGCCAGAATCTCTGCCTCTATAAAGCAAGGAACAGCTTTTTTCTACTTTTCAATATGTTCTTCATTTCTGTTTAAATTCTCACCAAAAGCAACTTTAACAGCCATATTTCTCCCAACAGTTTCCTGAAGGCAATATAGGCTGTTTCTATTAAGTGTCTCAAAGCAATTCCAGCCTCTACCCATAAAATACTAAAACCTCTTTCAAATTCTTAGATACTTGTTACAGAATCAATCCACTTCTCAGTGAAACATATATATGTAGTTTCTTAGGTATTTCCCAAGAAAAGGTTAAAAACTGGGCAACTTAAAATAATAGAAATATATTATCTTTCTTCTAAAGATTAAAAGAGCTAAATCAGTGTATCAGGTTTGGTCACCCCATGTCTCCTAGCTTCCAACCAAGACCTACACTCCTTGGAATTCCTTGCTTTGCAGATGCATCATTTCAGTCTTTGCCTCCATATTCATTTCACTTGTTTTAATGACACCAACATACTAGGTTGAGGTCAACTCTAGCAGCTACGTATTCACGTGATTGTATCTATAAAAACTCTCATATCCAAGAAAAATTATTTTCATAGATAACAGGGGGAGAAGTTTATCATATTTCCTAGTCCAGTAGACATGTTGTATTGGGAAACTATGTGACATGTTGGAATATGTGCTATTTGTCCCTCTCCCAAGTTCAATAAGGTTTTGTTCACTGTGTTAATTTTTTCATTCATTATTAAAATTTTGTTAAGAAATTATAAGATTGCAATGTATAGTCCCACACCACACCCACTACCAAAGTTCTGTATCTCCACCATCCCAAAGATAACCACCGTAGTCCTCATAATCACATAGCTTTCATTACAAACAGTTTGCTTGCTTATATTTTGTTTGGATTTTTTTTGTCAAGTTCATGTAAATCAGATTTCTAGATTTCACATATGAGTGAGACAATCTGATAGTTGGCTTTCATCTCTTACTTCTCTAAGCATCATCACTTCCAGTTCCATCCGTTTTGTTCCAAAGGACACAATATAATCTTTTTTTTTTTTATTATTGCAGAGTAGTATACCATGGAGTATGTATCTATAACTTCTTTGGCCAGTCATCTGATGATGGGCATCTAGGTTGCTTCCACTGTTTGGCTATTGTGAAAAATGCATCTTGTTTCATTCATTTTTATTAGGAAATTTTCAGTGAATTGGGATCTCTCAAAGTGTGTCTATCCTGGAAAGAGCTCGTTTGTCAATATATTCTGAAGAGAAATGTTTGTGTCGCGAGTGTGCAGTATTCTATATTCTGTTTGAGTGTTTTCATTGTTCAGTAAGATAGACCAGAAAGAGAAGAATGAATATGGGATGATCTCACTCATGGACAGAAGAAGAGCAATAAGACATAAAGGGGATACACACAGTAGAACTTGGTCTGGGTGTGGTGTACTTCACCAAAGTAAAGAGCTCTGGAGGTGTGGCGGGCTTTCCTGTCCTGGTGCATGATGGTGGGGGGAGACATAGGCTCGGAGTTAGAATGTATTGCAGAAAACTGAGAATTTTACAAATGTACCAACAAATGTATCTACTGTAAATTATTAATCCCCCATTAAAAATATTTTAAAAATTAAGGTGGACAGGGAATTTTAAAACTTAAGAATTTATTAGGGGGGCCGGGTGGTGGCACACCTGGTTGAGTGCACATGTTACAATGTGCAAGGACCCAGGTTCGAGCCCCCAGTCCCCACCTGCAGGGGAAAGTTTCACGAGTGGTGAAGCAGGGCTGCAGGTGTCTGTCTGTCTCTCACCCTCTCTACCCCTCCCTTCCACCTCGATTTCTGACTGTTTCTATCCAATAAATAAAGATAATAAAAATATTTTTTTTAAAAAATTTATTAGAATGAACTATCACCAAAATAAAAACAAACATACTTTTATGATAGATTAGATTAGATAGGTAGATAGATATATAGATATATAGATAGATAGATAGATAGATAGATAGATAGATAGACAGATAGATGATAGATAGATAGATTTGAGAAATAGGGAGGTAGCATAGTGACTAGAATTTTAGATATAAAAGATGAGGTTCTGAGTCTGATCCCCAACATTACATATGTAACAATGATGCACAGGTTTTCTCTCTCTTCCTGGCATTAATGAATAAATCCTTGTTCCCCACCCACCCCCCAGCACTGTTCAGCTCTGGTTTATGGTGGTGCAGGATTTGGGGGGGGTAGGCAGGGGGAGGTTTTGAACCAGGTACCTTGAAGCATCAGGCATCAGAGTGTCTTTGCATAACTACTATGCTATCTACTCCCACCCTATGAATACACCTTTAAAATAAATACATCATAGAGCAGAGGAGATAGCATAATGATTATGCAAAGATATTTTCATGCCTGAGGCTCCAAGATCGCATGTTTGATCCCTAGCACCATCATAAGCCAGAGCTAAGCAGGGCTCTGGTAAAATAAAATAGATTAAATAAAAAGAATAATAATAATGAATTTAAAAAATAAAATACTTACATCTCTCACCAAAGTTTTCTTTCTCTTTCCTGCTACCTTCTCAGTTTCTTTGTCTCTGTTAAAAACGAATAATTAAAAAATGAACAAAAATTAAAATCAATCAATAATGCTATGAAGATACTTTCTTTATTCCTTCCTTTCTTTATTTTCCCTTTTGTTGCCCTTATTGTTTTTTATTGTTGCAGTTATTATTGTTGTTGTTATTGATGTCATTCTTGTTGGATAGGACAGAGAGAAATGAAAAGAGGAGGAAAAGATAGAGAGGGGGAGAGAAAGATAGACACCTGCAGACCTGCTTCACCACCTATGAAGAGACCCTCCTATAGGTGGGGAGCCAGGACTCAAACCGGGATCCTTATGCCAGTCCTTATGCTTTGCACCACCTGTGTTTAACCTGCTGCACTACCATCTGACTCCCTGATACTTTCTATCCTTTTCATTATTAATCTGAAAACAAACAAAAATTTGAGTAAAATGAAGGAGATTTTATTGGTTGAATTTCTGCTACCTGCTGATCCAGTGGTTTATCACATACAATAGTATAAACAATCTTTGAGAAAATAAGTAACTTTCTCCCACATACATCATTGCAAAGTCTCTAGTATCTTTGGTTGTATTTCTATGAGCAGTTCAGACATTCCTGGCATCATTTACAAATGATTTACAAATGCTCTACTTTATGATGACTGGCTTATAATTCTACTTTTCTGAGTTCATCTCAAATGTGATACATTTGATAAATTATAAATGTTTGTTTTGCACTAGTGTCTTCCTTAAGCTATGTAGTTGGAGGAGAGGAAAGTGAATTTTTTCCTACTCTTCTGGGTTCTTCTCCATCTAGCAATTCATTTAACATCATACAAGTTAGTAGTAGAAATGAATGAGTGTATTCATCTACCTATGGAGAATTTACGAGGATGTGGATTCTGAAAATGGTGGACAGCATGGGAAGGAATGTAAAATGAGTCTGGGGCTTCACAGAGAGAGGAGATGACTCAGATACAGACCAGATGGACTGTAATTAAATGATTGCTCTACCATATAGAGAGAGTTCTGATAAAAGGGTCATTTCTGGTAACATCACCAATAAGCAGAATCTGTCGCTTGTCACATATTCAATAGAAGGTTGACACTGACAAAAATAGAAGTATTTTCCCAGAGGAAAGGCTTTTATTACTTGTTTGTTTACTTAGTTAGTTATTTTTGGTGTTTGCTATTGCAGACTCAGTGCCTGTAAAGTTAATGTACCACTCCTGATGGTAACTTCCCTCCCCTCCCCTCCCCTCCCCTCTCCTTTCTTCTCCGCTTTTCTCTTCTCTCCTCTCCTCTCCTCTCCTCTCCTCTCCTCTCCTCTCCTCTCCTCTCCTCTCCTCTCCTCTCCTCTCCTCTCCTCTCCTCTCCTCTTCTCTTCTCTTCTCCTTTCCTTCTTCTCTCTTTGTTTCTTTCTTCCTTTCTTTCTATACAGGCACAGAAAAAAATTAGAATGGAAGATAGGTAAAAAGAGAAATAAATATCTGCAACACTGTTTCACCAGTCCTGAATCTTCCCCATGCAGCTGGGGGCTTAAACCTGAGTCCTCACACATGATAACACATCTTCACTACCAAGTGAGCCACTGCCAAGTCCTCCCTTGAGAAAGTTTTTAATTTGGGAAAGTATGGCCATTGTGAAAAACTCAGTCATTAGCAGATATCTCCCCCACTGCTGAAGCAGGAGGGGAATTTAAAGAGAAATGTATATGACTGAATTTATGCATAGGTGTCCAGGAAAGTCTCTCTTTGAGGTGGACTTCGTTGCGACTAGAATTGGTAGCTCTGGTGTCCAAGTATGAATTGATAACCCAGAGGATTGTATGCTGACATATGTGAGTCTTAATTAAGCTTCTGGATTTCTTATTGTCATTTTAAATCATGTCCTGTTGCAAGAGCGCAATGGAAACTTAATGAGAGTACTTGGTGTTGGGGTCATGGCATGAGGGCCATGGTCCTCTAGGAGTGTCTTAAGGGAATTAACAGTGCAACATTCACCTCCTTCAGGTCAGGAGAGAGACAGTGATTTAATAATGTGTGCTTAGGAGGTGGGTGGTAGTGCACCTGGTTGAGTGCACATGTTACAATGTGCAAGGACCCAGGTTTGAGCCACTGGTCTGTACCTGCAGGGGGAAAGCTTTGCAAGTGGTGAAGCAGTGCTGCAGGTGTCTCTCTATCACCTTTCTATCACCCCCTTCATGTTCCATTTCTGGCTGTCTCTATCCAATAAATAAATAAAGATAATACAAAACAAATTTTAAAAATAGATTCTGTGCTTATGGTTTCACGCTCCTGTTCCCCACCTGCAGGGGTGATGCTTCACAAATGGTGACGTAGGTTTGCAGGTGTCAGTCTCTCTCCCTTTCTATCTACCCCTCTTCACTCTTTTTTTTTTTCTCTATTTTAGCCAATAAAACGGGAAAACTGGTCACCAGGAGCAGTGGATCCATAGTGCTGCTACCAAGCCCCAGTGATAATCCTGAAGGGGAAAAAAAAGAATCTGTACTTAACTTTGATAATCGCTTAAACGGGGGAGCAGTTGGTTAAGGAATGGAAGAGTAATGAGATGTTGCTAAGTCTAGGTTTAAGGAACAGTGTCTCTTACTGCTGCATGGAGTCTTTCTACCTGGCCTAAAGAGACAACAAAGTAGTTCACCAAAGTACCTGCTGTGCTATAGGAAAGACCCAGGTTGGAGACGTGCCGCCACTTCATTAGAGCAAGCTTCATACCATGGATCTTTCTCTAAACTGTGTAGCTCTCTGTCTCAAAACATCAACTTACTGGTGAGCACATCCATCCATAGAGGGAGAGGAAGGGGGGCAGTGGGAGAGGAGTAGAAGAGACTTAATTCTGGGTAATGTGGAGATGGTGTAGGTAGCCATGAAAAGAAATTATCCTTTATCTCTCTGGATTTTTTTTTAAATCTCTGGATTCTTCAAAGTTGGGAAACTAATCAGATGTTTATGAGGCAAAAGTTTTAAGGGAATACGTAAAGAGAAAAATATTGATAATGTATGGGAAAGGTGCAGAAAAAAAAAAAAAAAAGTAACTCACCTTCATAGCCCCAGTCTTTAAAAAGTTTAAGACAGAGAATTTGGGGAAGAAAAAAAGGAAAGTCAGTTAAAATGATGCAAGTTCTGTCTTCTCCACAAAGGAGGGGGAGAGGGTGAAAGGAAAATTAGTAGAAAAAGATACTAATAGAAACAAATTAAGTTCTGTATTCTCCACAGATGAGGTCCTCCCTAAGAGAAGCTTTTATCTCAGAGATAATCTTCATTTGTCTCCAGGGCCCCTCAGATGAAATTATCCTTTAGCCAAAGGTGTATTCTGGGCAGTGGCAAAATTTTGTTCCCCTCTTCAGTAATATCCCTACTTGTCCCTCTTCAAGATAGTTAAGGGGATATCCCAATAAACCATTCTCTTGTGTTTACAAAAGGCCTTCTTTCACCTCGATTCAAAATGATTCATATGTCAAACTGTCATGTCTTGAGAAAATGTGCTCTGAATGTCTTGGGGGGGAGGTCTTTTCTTTAGGTTACTTTTTAAGAGGGTAAAAAACTGTCCTGGAGGGATCATTAAGGATTTCTTGGACCTTAAACTTAATCTAAAAGTATAAAGGTACTTCTAATCTCATGACAGTAAGAAACATTGCTCTTATCTAAGACTGATTCAATATTGAAGTTTACCTCTTATGGGTGGTTAATTCTGAAACTGCCATATTATAAAATCTTGTTATGGAGTAATTAAAAAAAAAACCTTGTTTGTTTGTGTCTTAAAAATCCAACTTACTTTTCAATCAGACAGTTAAAGCTACAGGTAATAAACACTACTATTCTGGTTTCATCCTTTTCACATTCATTTCCCCAGATAACTTAGGGCATGAACTACAATTTGAGAGAAGAAATAATTAAAATGCCTGATAATTATCCAGAAACTTACCCATTTTACCCAGTCTCTGAAGAAAACCCCATTATATCAGTCTGTCCTGTCCACCCCCCCCCCAAAAAAAAAAAGACTACAGTAGAGTCTTATCAGAACTTATCATTCTGAGGCCATTAATTAAGCAAATTCTACTTTGGGTGAAAATGTTTCCCAGAAATCCCTCTCGGATTGGCATTTATTTTGTGTTAACCACTCTTCCTGGCTTAGCTAGGCACCACATCTAGAGGCCATTTAAACAATATTAAGATAACAACATTAATTTAGTGTTCTTCCCTTAATCATACAGAAGCAGATCAGCTTGTTATAAATAATGATATTTTTTGCCTGAAGCTCAACTCTTAGCACTTGTTCTAATGCAAATAAATCCCTCTACTTTTGTACTGGATGCTGAGTAATTGTATTTAATACTGTGCCTTTCCTTTCTTAGGCTTCAATACAGTAAGCTGGGGTGGGGGGAGACTTTAGTTTTCAATTTATATAGGATCCTTTAAAAAAAAAAAGACAAGGAGGACTTTTTTTTTAGTTCCATTGATCAAAACTTTTTTTATTATTTATTTTCCCTTTTGTTGCCCTTATTGTTTTGTTGTCGTAGTTATTATTGTTGTTGTTATTATTGATGTTGTTGTTGGATAGGACAGAAAGAAAGGGAGAGAGGAGGGAAAGACAGAGAGCAGGGAGAGAAAGACACCTGCAGACCTGCTTCACCATTTGCAAAATGACTTCCCTGCAGGTGGGGAGCCCAGGGCTCGAACTGGGATCTTTACACCTGTCCTTGTGCTTTGCGCCATGTGCGCTTAACCCACGCGCTACCGCCCAACCCCCTGATCAAAACTCTTATTTTTCTCTTTTCTCATTATTATTATGGAGTTGAGACCACTTAAGTAACATGTCTGACAAATAAAATAGTATGTCATAACTTTTCCTTCTGTGCAGAATACATATATTGAGTTGGAAAGTCAAGATATTTTGTCAAGAGTCCACTTTTTTTTCCTCCCCTTCACATTTCATTCACACTGACTACAGAGGAAATGTGGCTACTCTATTCTTGGCAAACTATGGTTAAAAGATTTTGCCATTCTCTTTTTGGAGTGTTTGGATTAAGGCAGGCAACTATGCAATTTTCCTCTAGTGACTAGAGATCCTTCTTCCCCTGCTTGTATAATTAGGCATGGCTTTTTTTTAACAACTTTGTGTATCCCGGGGGACTTACAGAAATATAGAAGATGGTGTTTTAGTAAGCTGTTGCTGCGGTTTATGGCTAACCAGTTGTTCATTTAATCAAATTCAGCCCGTTGCAATGTATATTCTTTAAAAACAAATTTGAAATAATATAGTTATTATATAAGGGAGAAGCAAATAGGCACTGTGTTTCATAATCACAAGATTCGGATTTCTCTTTTCTGAATCATCAGCATTGCAATCAGTCATTTTGCCGAGTGCCAGCAATCAGATAGGTGTCATTCAGGGTTCTGAAAACGCTGCTGTACAAGACAGATTGTTCCTCTCCTTCATGGGATTATCAAGCAAATGGCACAGACAGTGACTAGGAAGTCGAAATAAAATGAGACAAGGGTTCATCAGCAATGAAAAAAGATGCAGTATACTAGCTGGGAGAGACTTGTCCACTTCACAAAAGGGAGAGGAAGTTTCTCAGGTCTCATTTGGTTTCTCATTTGGTCTCCTTATGGGAAACTATGAACTTTAGATCTAGAAGTGGATATAGTGAGTTGGGAAGTTGCTCCAAGTAGACAGAGAAGAAAGAGGAAAGAGCCTGTCTGCAAATATACTCAAGGTCAATTATTGAGGTGAGGGAAGGGCTTACATATTTATTGAGGGTATATGTAGTAATTTATACGATGACATTCCTTCTGGTCTAGCTAGCATGGTTTTTATATAGAATTCATGTAGAATTCATATAGAATTCATGTAGAATTTGTAAAATTTGTTTTTAGTACAGATTTTTATTTAAAATATTTTTGACATTATTCAAATGTTTGCGAACATTAACATCACAAAGATACATTTTTACTTGCATACAATTACCAGCTTCTTCAAATTTATACGACTGACTTCTGGTCATATAAACTATTTTCATTGTTGACTTTTATAGATACTAATGTTGTGTATATCAATATTAGATAAAACTTGTGTTCTTTAAATTTCTTGATACTAATGAAGTGTCCTTGGAGCTAATGTGGCCGATTTTATGTTCCACGGCAGAGAAGAATGGTATGCTTCATAGAATGAAATATGGCAAGGATCCCTCTCTTACATGGATGTCTATGAAAGACATAAATTGCTGTAAACATGTACAAAGAGGCATTCATAGGCTTTTGATGAAGTAATAGCAGGCTGAAGGTTATTTATTTGGACTCTATTTTTTTTTTCTCGCTTTCACATTTCACCAGACTTAAATTGAACTTTATTATTGTAATAAAAATGAAAGCAACGGAGTGATGTAACAGCTTCTCAAAAAGGAAAAGAAAAACAAACACAGCAGAGTATTTTCTGACACTGAACATTAGTTTAGCAAGGACAGGAGATATATCTTGTCTGACACACAAAAAAGAAAAGAAAAAACCACGCTTCTGAGCATGTGGCTGAAGTGGCCTTTTCAAAGTCTTGCTTGGCATATGGATAGTGTATTTCTTATTTAGTAGTAGCAGCTTCTGGGAATATGTTCAGCCTTTACCTGTGTTTCTGCTGGCAGAGTCCACTATTTGATGTAAAGGGCTCAGTGTTAGAGAGTCAGACCTCAATGACTTCTCTAGGCTATTTCGTTTAAAAAGACCTATCCTGAGTTTCAGATGCTATTATCTGGCTTAGCTTAGAAGGTCTGAGACCTTTATGGCTCCGGTAAACCTAAGAATGAAAATAAAAATTCAAATATTACTTAATCTAGTTTGGTTCAAAATAAAAACACAAGAATTTTATTCAAAGCATGCAGAAATAAACTTTTATTAATTTAAAGGAAATGTCAAAAATATCATTCTATAAAGGACTGAATTGAAAACGTGTTATACTTCTTAGGTTACAAATGTATTAATTAAATAATCATCTTTTTGTTCATCTTTTTTTTTAATTCACAAAAATTCAAAAATCATGGGACATATACTCAATGGAGTACTATTAGGCAGTTAAAACTAAAGACTATAATGTGTCTTTTGGGACTAAATGAATGGAACTGGCAGTAATTATGATTAGTGAAGTAAAAAGAAAGTGAAGGACAATTATAGGCTGATTTCACTCATAAATACAGAAAACTGAAACACACAAACTTGAATATATATACATATATATATATATTTTTTCCCCAACCCATCCCTCTCACCTCGGGAAATATATGATGGGAAGAAGAGGGCAAAGAACTCTGGTGGTAAATGTGATGTGGAAACACACTCTTTATTACTTTTTAATCTTGCAAATCACTATTAAATAATTAATATGCATTTTGTAAAAACAAGAGTGTAAGGAAGAAGGGAAGGAAGGAAAGAAAGAATAAAGGAAGGGAAGAGACGGAGCACACATGTCACTACACAGGTGCGTAAATCTGTCTTCCTGCAGGAAAGATGAGCTCTTTAATTTGCTCTTAGCTTTATTGCTAAAACACTTCAATTTTCTAACTCAAAATTGATTGATTCTATAATAGGATCCTTGTAGCCCTAATAAAAATATGCAAGTCTTACAGATTGTAAGTCTTACTCGATCACCACATAAAACTAGGATCCAGTCATTTAGAGATCTAGGAAAAGGTAATGTAAAGTTTTATAGAGAACCAGACTGTCTTCCCAAGGCAGCTTTATAAACTTCAAAGTTCCACCTAAGAGTAAGATGGTTTTTTTTTGAGACTTGAGTCTGCCATCTTCTCTCATCAACTTCTTCTCTTCTGAGTTAGAGCCTGTACATGTGTGACTTCACAACTCTAGATAACACTTTCTTTCAGAGAGTCAAGGTGCTGTGACAGCACTCATGTAGTGCTTGAGCACAAAGCTTGGCTGTGAGCAGGAATATGAATGTGTCCTATTTAGTGACACATTGGGCTCTCTGTCTCCAAGTCTTTCTTATCACTTAGTTAATTGCCCTTCTGAATGGCAAGCAGTTTTATAACAATTATTACTTTAGTCACTATACATGAAATGGCTCTCATCATGTTAGATTTTAACACAAAATGAAATGCACATACTCTTGGCAAACTGTTGTAGAAATCTTTTCATTCAGGACCTCCTAGTAGCCAATTTATTGATATGCTAATAGATAGTCAACATATGAATGCAGAAAAATCACTTGCTTTCTAAACTGGGTGACTTTCAGGTAACAAATAACCTCTAAAGTTGAATTGTAGATTTTGACCATTATGCATTTTCTCTGTCTAATACCATCTCTAGATACTTTTAGGAACATCCTATAATGAAGAATAGACAAATTAAAAAAAGAAAAAAAAAAAAAAAGGAAAGAAAAAGCAGATAATGTCTGAAACCTATAAATATTCTCTCATTGACTTTTTTTGCAACAGAAAAAAATGCACAGCCAATTTATAGATTAAAAGCATTAACAAGTGCATATTAGAGTCAGTTTTGAAAGTCCTAAAATAAATTGATTGATGACACATTTAGCATAGAGTAAAATATCAATAAAGTTTTATAAAGAATTTCTATGTACTAGAGAATATAAATTATCTCACTAATTTTTTAATCACATTTTGAAATACACTGTGACACTGAGAAATCTAGTTGTGTTACAAAAGTTACCAAAAAGTGTTATTCCTTTTCCTGATAAAGAGCGTTGAATGACCTAGATTTAATAGTATGATTTACAATTGGTCCGTATTAAAGTTAAGCATAGCTGTTTTATTACATACCTGGAAGCAAGATTCAAGTGAGCAAATCCAAGGATATTATTTCAAGTATTTTTCTATTAGAAGGAAGATGAAAAAGTGGTTTGTTATACAGTGTTTATTATTTCATATAATGCTGTGTTCTTAAATTTAGAAAAAACATTAGGCTTAGAGAGGGAGAGGGGGGTAGGTGAGAGATTGCAAAAAGCTAAACTTGATTTCTTATATAAGTAGATTCTAAACATGTTCTTCTTGCTCAGGGCTTTGTGGTTGATGAGCAGTCTATAATTCCATATATTTTCCTGTCTGAGAAAATTGTAATGAACTCATTCAAAATTTAATTCATTTACATTTTTACTGGACTGTTATGCTTCACAGCTAATATATTTATGTTGTAATGTCATAACTGATCAGTATGTAATGCAACCTACAAACAGTTCATTATACTTGATGTTTCTCAGTAAAATACAAGCCAACATCTAACTTTATCTTTACTTTGCATCTTACTATGTAAAGCATTTTATAAAATATACCTTTCTATAGATTCAGTTCAAACAACTTTCCTGATCCTTCCAAAAATGCATCTCAAAGAAAAATTAAAACACATGTTTTGAAGAAAATTCCTTGAGGATAACTCTCCAATTAAAAATATTTTCTTTAGGATAAGTTCTAAAATTGAAGTTTGGACCAGCAACTATCATTACAGACTCTAAGATCCAATTTTCTTAGAGATTGCCTTAGGAGCTAGGCTAGATTCCAGTGAGATAATTGCATTATACCACTCTAATTTTTCATACAAGTTTTAAGTGGATATAGTTTTCTTTCTTTTACTCTGAACAGGAAATGCTACAAAACCAAAAATTAATATGTAGAAAAGCACACACACACATAGAGATATGAGACTAGTTGGAAACTTTGTTACTTATAAGAGGAATGTTGTTTATACTAGGAAGAATATGATGAACAAAAATGAACATGTGTCTCAGTTTGATAATAACCCTAGGTGTTATTTTTTTTATCTTCCACAACTCTCAGTCAGATAACAATGACTGACTTTTAGATATTTCTGATAGCAGTTTTCCAAGAATTTGTTGTTTGTAGAGACACAAGAACTTTTTAAAGCAGGACTTTATGTAATAAGATTATGTAAATTATTCTATTCTTTTTATAAATTATATTCAGTTGATTAGATACAATTACTCATAATCTTGAAACTTTTTTTTTCACTACAGCACTGTCTAGCTCTAGCTTATGTGGTGCCAGGGATGGAATCTAGGACTTCAGATCCTGAGTCATGAGAATCTGTTGCATAATTATTATGCTATCTTCCTGTCTGTCAGAATTGCTAGTTATTTATATTTTGTTTGTTTACTTGAATTGCCACCAGGTTTATTGTTGTGGTTCAGTGGATGAATCTATTGCTCCTGGTTATATATTTTTTCCTTTTTTTTTTTTCTAACAGATATGAGAGAAATTGAGAGAGAGGAGAGATGGAGACACCTATAGCATTATTTTATTGCCTGTGAAGCTTCTCCCTCTACAAGTGGGGACTAGGGATTTAAACCTAGGCCCTTGTGTTCTAATGTGTATGCTCTAACAGTTATACCACTGCTCTGCTCCAATTTTGAAACTAATTTTTTTTTTTTTTTATAGAACTCTGATTTGGTTTCCTTTCCTGGAAAGTTTTATTTTATTTTATTTTATTTTATTGCCTCCAGGGTTATCACTGGGGCTCAGTGCCTGCACTACGAATCCACTGCTCCTGGAGGCCATTTTGTTGCCTTTGTTATTATTGTTATTGTTACCATTGCTCTTGTTGTTGGATAGGACAGAGTGAAATCGAGAGAGGAGGGGAAGACAGAGAGGGAGAGAAAGATAAACAACTGCAGACCTGCTTCACTCAAATTAGTAATTTTAATTCCATTGTTGAAGTTTTTATTTTTTTCTTATAATTACTGGGGCATCACTGTTCCAGGTCATCTATTTCAAAAAGGGAGGGGGGAGACGTTAGAGGTGAAGGTGCCCCACCCCAGTGCTATGGGATCCAGACTTGGTCTTGTGTCCATATACATAGCAGAGCAAGCACCTTTCCAGGTGAACTATCCCACTGATCTATACCTATTTCTGGATACAGGTTTTTCTCTGCTATCTGAAAGTGGAATATTTCTGTTTTGTGTCATTTGACAGTCTATTTGGGGTGGACATCTAGAAATAATTTAAAAAATGTTATAATTACAAATAACAGTATTCCGAGAACCCCCAATAAACTACCAAATTAAAGCAAATCGTAATATTCTACTTCATAAACAAACTCCTAGTTAGTGTGAATACATTGGCAGCTGAACATTAATCAGAAAGAAGGGGAAAATTGGAAATGGCTGGACTGTATATCTCAAGTGTCTTGTAGAAGTAAGTCGGGTCTGCAACTACACTTATAGCCCTAGATTTGCTAGAGCAATAGCTAGTTGCAATTCAAAACATGGGAAAAAATATATGAGGACAAAAATACAGTAAATAGCTGAGGTTTAATTTTATAGTGGAGAACCTGGAATTACGTGCTGTGATAGCAGGTGTAATTAACTAATGCTTCTCTTACTCAGAATATGTGTGTCAGGAACTTGTGGGTCGACCTTGGGTATCTAAAGTACATAAGCAACTCAGATCACATTTTTCTGGTTTAAATGTTCACTTTTAATCTTGACATTAGCAGATGGCATTACCAATTTTCCCCAGTGCCTTTTATTTATGGCAAAGTCTTTTAGAAAACATAGTACACTGGGGGCTGGGTGGTGGCACACTTGGTTGAGCACACACATTATAATGTGCAAGGACCTGGGTTTAAGTTACTGGTTCCCACCTGCAGAGGGAAAGCTTTGCGAGTGATGAAGCAGGGCTGCAGATCTCTTTCTCTCTCTCTTTCTCATCCCTTCCCTCTAGATTTCTGGCCATTTCTATCCAAGAAATAAATAAAAATAATTTTAAAAAGAGAGAGAGAGAATCATAAAAAAAAGAGGGGGCAGGTGGTGGCACACCTGGTTGAGTGCACACATTACAGTGTGCAAGGACTCAGGTTTGAGTCCCGGTCCTCACCTGCCTGGGGGAAGCTTCACAAGTGGTGGAGTAGGACTGCTAGTGTCTCTCTGTCTCTTTCCCTTTCTATCACCTTCTTCCCTCTCAATTTCTGGCTGTTTCTATCCAATAAATAAACAAAGATAATTAAAAAAAAATACACTGCCCTCCATTGTGAGACATAAATAATCTCCAAACCTGCCTTCCTCAACTTGGGCTTTGTATTAGGTTCACTTGAGAAGATTTATGAAAAATTTTCTGGGCTCTACTCCAGAGAGATTTAATTAAGTGGCAAGGTTGAAGGAGGATTGGGGGTTGATAGCTTTTTATTTATTTATTTTTATTTTTTTAGAAAGCTCTCTGATACATAAGACTGTTCAAGATAAAACAGTCCAATGAGAAGGGTAAGTTGAGGTTATTGGATATGTTGATGTTTAAATAGTCACATCCTTCCTACCTTCTTTTTTTTTTATGACAGGCATACCTTTACAATGTTGATCAGAGACTAGGTGATGTGGGAAATTAGAGATTATGGAGACTGATTTACACTTGCATGAGAGAAATGTTATGGAAAAGCAATAATGAGTAATATAACTGGTGGATAGGTTCTAGGAAAGATTAAAGTATCCACCATCCATCATTCAAATGATTCAGGCTAGATGGTTAGGGGAAGTTTTAAATAGAGGAGTAAACCTAGGACATAGGCCATAAAATTAAGAGGTCAGATTTTAAGAAGTCTTTGCTATATCTTTTGAATAGAATTTCTCTCCTTTTCTTTGGAGAAACTAAAAAAAAAAAAGTACTTATCTAATAATTCTTTTAACTATGAACATAGACTTGACATGTCCCTACAATGCAGTTCACCTTCATAAAGCTTATATCTTTTTTTATATAAATATTTTACAATATTTTATTTCTTTATTTTGGGTAGAGACAGAGAGAAATTGAGAGGTAAGGGGAAGAAAAACAGGGAAGGAATGAAAGACACCCTCAGCACTGTTTCATCTCTCATAAAACTTCCTCCTTGCAGGTGGGAACCAAAGACTTAACATTGAGTCCCTGTACACTTCCAATATGTGTGCTACCACCTACACCCCTAGCTTATATCTTTTAATATGCATCTCTTAATCAAATTGTACATAAGAGAGAATGTCACTTGCTGCGGTGGCGGGATGCAGAAAAAGGAGGTTTGGAGCAGAAAGGGAACACAATCCTTTATTTGCACTGGCTCCTCAGAGTTGGGTGAGAGAGAAGCAGTTTGGGCCACATGGAGGTAGCAAAAATGGCAGCAACCTTCCCTGTGTCTAATCACCGAAGTGAAAGGTGGGCAAGAGAGCGAGGGGTGGAAGAAGAAGGGCTTTTATGGGAATAGCTCTCCTGAGAATGAGAAGGGGGAGGAGTAACCATAGTACTCCAGGATAGGATAATAACTCTCGAGGGAATGGGAAGGGGGAGGAGTAACCATAGTACTCCAGGATAGGATAATAACTCTCGAGGGAATGGGAAGGGGGAGGAGTAACCAAAGCACTCCAACTATCCCAGGGAGATTCGATTTTATGCTTCTAAGAAAAAATAACCACCACCAAGGAGCCAGCAAATGGTTATGCAAAAGATTTTCATGTCTGAGGCTTCCGGATTCAACATCCAACACCACCATATAAACCAGAGCTGAGCAGTGTTCTAGTCTTCTCTGTAACTCTCTCCCCTCCCCTTAACAAAACAAGTATTAAAAAAAGTTAATGGTAGAAAAAATTTGATTGGAGCCAGGTGGTAGTGCACCTTGTTGAGCACACATGTTACTGTGCTCTCAAGGATGTGATTTCGAGCCCTCAATCCTCACCTGCAGGGGGATCTCTCTCTCTCTCTCTCTCTCTCTCTCTCTCTCTCTCTATATATATATATATATATATATATATATATATATATATCCAATAAATAACTTAATAAAGATAATACACTTTTTTAAAGAAAAATAAAGAAGTGGTCTTTTTTTTTAATTTTGGAAACTTCTGGTGCTTCCATTTATTTTATCTCTAAAATTTTAGGAATATACATCTGTATTCAGTCATGGTCCCCACAAGCATGACTTTCAAACATGAAGTCCTGCGTTAAATCCCCGGCAGCACATGTAACAGAGTGATGTCTGGTTCTTTCTCTTTCTCTCTTCTCCTATCTTTCTAATAAATAAATAAATACAATCTTGAAAAAAAAAAGAGAAAAGAAAATTTCATGCCCAAGGTTTTGGACTACTAGAAATTTCAGTCATCATTACTTCAAATTAAGGTTTTAATAGACTTTAAATTGAAATCAAATGTAATGTTTAAGTTTAAATTTTCTGTGATGAACAGAGTTGGATTTTATTGCTCTGAAGGAAGTTTTTGTATATAGACTTCCTGTAATTTATATTACCATCATAACTGGTAGGGAATTCCTTTTTTGAGGTAAAACTATGAATCTATAAATCTGACAGAAACTAAATAGCCACAGTGTCAAAGAGAGAAACATTTGAATAAAGTAAAAATAATATTCATGATTTTTACCCAGTGGGATTTACCAGCACAACTGTTTTTCCATATCCCAGGCTAATCTGCAAATAGTACAGTTGCTACAAACAACGTGATATGACTACTTGAATTGCTGATTGCAAAGTGACCAAATGCAGCCAGCTCTCTCTGTGGAGCTGATTTTAAAATAGTGACTTTCCAAAATTAAAGCACTTGTTGGGAGAGCAGAAAAGAAGGAAGAGATTGAGCAAATAAAAGCAAGTAGACTTTATATAAACTCAGTTTCTTTGTGAATTTGAGAGCTTCACAAACAGGGCTATCACTATTGCTGTTATTATATCTGATGTCTTCTGATATTATTTGAGTTTCTGCTATTAGATTTGATGCAACCCTCCACCTTCTAGCTAGTATGAAAAGTGCTACTGCTTGAAAAAAATTGTGTTGGGATGTTTGTGTGTGTGTGTGACTTCTATATACTCTGCATATTGCCTTATTTAATCTTTCATACAATCAACTGTTTTTAAAATCAATCTCTCAGTTTTATTACATACAAGACCTCTATAAAAGGCTATTTTTAAGGCCACAATAAGTTCACTAGCCAATCATTTTTGCAGATTTTTAAAAAAATATTTGGCTTGTCTTCATGACTGAGGTTTTTTTGGAATTGCTGCATATTGTTACATTATCCTTTATAAGACCTGGTGTAAGATATTTTCCAACATTCATTTTTTATCCATATCCTTAGGAGTTTTCAATTTTAGTAAAGCAATTCAAGAGGTGAAGGATACTTTTTAAACTGTGTAAACTTCTCAAATGTACAACCAAGTCTTGAAATATTACATTTGTACTTTTAAAATTTGATTAGTTTTCTGTGGTACTGGGGCCATGCAAATGTGCCGTGCCACTACTCCTGGGCCAATTTTTAAAATTTTTGTTTTAGATAGAGAGAAGAAACACTACAGAACCACTCCATCACACATGAGCCGTCCTAGTTGCTTAGATGTTCCAGGCTCTAGCAGATTGTGAGATTTATGCTATACCAGATGAGCTATATACTGGACACATCTGCACTATTTTTTCAAAATCAAAACTCATAAATTCTTTGATCAATGTGATTTCTTCTCCTTTGTTGTTGTTAGGCAGACTTACGGATTTTTATTTGCAGTGCTAATAAAAGTGCTAATACAGTATGTTAAGTATGATGTATGCATTAAGGTACTACTAAAATCACAATGACATTTAAAAAGAGATACATTCATAGTTTCCCTAATTACAATCCCCATTAAAATAATACAACAAAATACACATAAGTAAGTAGGCCATACTTACGCTATAAATAAGTAGACTTTTAGCCAAAGATTTAGTACCAAAGTCAGTGGTTAATATGTAGTTTTACTGACCTCCACTAAGACTCTGTTTTTTAAATATCTCAGTTACTTATGTATTTCCATGCTCCTGGCTTTGCGTATACTGCATCATCTTTCAATGTCGTCTATTGTTTTCTAAACAGAATATTTTTTTTGTTTGAGTCCTAGACAAGGTCAACATTGCCTTGTTTGTAAGTTTCTGTTTTTTTATACCAAAACCACACAAGGAAAATAAAAATTAAAAAAATAACTATGCAAAATCCATCCCAGTTACTTTGATGTATTTAGCTAAGTGTTCATAATTTAAATTCTATATGATTTATTTCCACTGTGTTAAAATAATGTTCACATATTTTGTAAGTACAATGAGTTTAATGGACACAAATCTCATACCACAATAAAGGATTCAGAAAGAATATTCATATATTGAAATTGAATTTGAGATTATATGAATAGCTTTGATTTTGACAAAATAAGGAGTTGTATTCTTTTTTAAAATTTTACTTTTATTTATTTATTCCCTCTTGTTGTCCTTGTTGTTTTATTGTTGTAGTTGTTGTTATTGATGTTGTTGTTGAACTGGACAGAGAGAAATGGAGAGAGGAGGGGAAGACAGGAAGGGGGAAAGAAAGACAGACACCTGCAGACCTGCCTCACCTCTTGTACCTCTTGCACTTCGCGCCACCTGTGCTTAAACCGTTGCACCACCGCCCGACTCCCAGGATTTTTATTCTTAAACACATGTGGTCTGAACAAAGTACACACCTTGAAAAAAATATGTGACATTTTAATTCAAGTGTAAGAACTCTGTTATTTCATAAATTTAGTTGGAGTCTTGCGAGTCAATGATGTCCAGAAAGTTTATTAAAGAGTCTTATAAAGGAAAGTTACACTTAATTGAAAATGCTGCTGAACTCAAAAGACCACTGGGAAAAGAATCTTTTAGTTGTCCATTAGATGTAGTCTAGACAACACCTAAGTTCTGACAAGATAAATGAAGAAAAAGACTTGAGAAAGAAGTAAGTTATGCTGGGTTACTATAGAGGAAGGACTGGAACTGGGCACACAGTGAAAGCAAACAACAACAAAAAAATGGGGGTGGGTGTGTATTGTGTGGCTTTCATCTCATACTGATATGAGTGGCATTGATTGTGTGAGAAAAATATAGTCATTATTTGGGTAGTACTCAATCTGATGGTAATCCTAAATTAACCTTGCTTTTATGATTTTCCCTTTACTTATCATTTCATTAAAATATGGATTAAATCATGTTCCAAATATCTATTCCTTTGTGGCATATAGTATATCCCTTTTGCCTTAACATAAGCCATTAACACATGTGTATGATTTCAATATACACCAGGCCCCTATAGTTTTGTCCCTCCCCTCCTTCCTCAAAGGCCTTTGTTTTGGTGCAATACACCCATGGCTAGTCCATATTTCCCTTTGTGTTCTCCCTCCCTATCCCTGTTCATTAAGTCCTGTTTATAAGTGAGACCATTCAGTACTCATCTTCTTTTTGACATATCTCACTTAACATAGTGTGCTCAAGTTCCATCAAAGAGGATGCAAAGGAGATAACCTGATCATTTTTAACAGCTGAGAGGTATTCCATTATGTAAATAAACCACGTTTTAAATTTTTTTAAAAATCCACTCATCTGTCCTTGGATATCTGGGTTGCTCACAGGTTTTGGCTATTACAAATTGGGCTTCTATGAATGTAAGTTTACACAGATCTATTATGAAAGTGCTTTCTTTGCCTCTGGATATATCCTCAGGAGAGAAATTGCTAGGTCATAGGGTAGCTATGTTGCCATTCTCTTCTGGCTTCTAGGGTTTCTGTTAGGAAATCTGAAGCTGCTTTTAGTAACTTTATTTTAGGTCTTTGTCCCTTTAATTATGATGTGTCTTGTCTGCATCTCTGAATCAATTCTATTTGGTATTCTCTGAGCTTCTAGTGTCTTTATATATTCCCCAGTTTTCATTTGCAGGCAATTTGCTGCTATTATTGCATTCAGTATATGCTCTTCCCCTTTGTCGTCTTCATTGTCTCCTGGCACACCAATGACTGGAGTGTTTCTCGCTAGGTCATCACAGGTGTCTCTGGTACTGTTGCTGTTGTTTTTTAACCCCTTCTACTGGTCCGTCCCTTTTTTTTGTTGTTGTTGTTAGTTTTTGCTGCTCCATCTTCATACTTGGCTCTCTTGTTCTGCTTGCAAATCCCTCAGGTCTGTTAGTTCAGCTATGTTGTCTTGTTCAGTTATTGTAGCTTTTAATTCAACTGCCATAATTTTTACTTCATTTATTGTGTGGTTTAGTTCAACTGTTATGGCCATTAGTTCTAATATTGTGCTATTTTGTTGGTCTGTTTGTCCACTCACTTTGGTTAGTGCTGCTAATATTTCATCTATTTTGGCATTTGGCTTCTGACTTTCTTCTTGGTTTTAGCTTCTGTTCTCTTATTCTCTCTCAGAAACTCATCTGTTCTTCCCATTCTGTTGGGGTTTAAGGAAATACAGTTGTCTTGCATGTAAAATCAGTGTACAGTATTTCATATGTACTTGTTAATAGTTAACTGAATAGAAGAATTTAATACCAGTGCTTATCCATAAAGATTTAATATAATCTCATGAATGTGACAGTGGTATAAGTATTATGTAGGCAGTTGTTTTCCTGTTAACCATCCTAATAATCATAGATAAATGAATCAAATAAAATGAGGGTTGTAATTCAATATTTATCAGACCAAGTAGTAGTATCTTCTAAATGGACATACATAATATTTAACTTTAAATTATTAATTTTATCTTTAAATACCCCTAACACTTGTTATGGAATACTGAGTATTCATCTAACACAAACTAGGGTTCTTAATATATGTAGGGTGTTTAGCATATTTTCATGAGTTTGATGTATTTCCAATAGTGTGATGGCAAATGGAACCTCTGGCTTCTGTTTACCCATATGGCCCTTATGCAGCAGATGTTCAGAGAAATTAATGAAAGGTATGAGTCAGATTATCTTCAGACTTTTTCTAATTTTCCCTGACTTCATCAAAGCACATGTAGTTTATGGATAGCAAAATAGATTTTCCATTTTAAAATACCATCTAATTCTTCTGCTTATTATAAGATATATTTTTGCCAAATGCTGTTAACACTTAACTAAAAATTGATAGGTTGTTATCTCATTGCTTACAAATGTCTGTTATGTGACAGAGACTTGGATATTTTCCCATTTTCTTATAGAATTTCATGTAAATAAATCTAGAAAACAGCATCTTGAATGTATTTTATTTTGTAATGTAATTAGAGAGACTCTTAACCTTTGTGACTCTTAGTAAGAAATATATTTTCCTCCATGTTTCATCAATGAATGTCTACATAGTCAATAAATACTGATAATTCAAAGTCTATCAATGAAATTTAATTGTTATATATACTAATAAACTCTAACATATTTCTTCCAATTTTGCTGAGCATTGTTTTATGTCTGTTGACCATTTATTTTAATGAAAATTCTGTCCAACTTCATTTACTTTTTTAGTGTATTTTTATTTTATTATTATTTTAATTAATTAATTTATATTTTATTAATTCATTTATAAAATAAAATATATAGACAAGACCATAGGATAAGAGGGGTACAATTCCACACAATTTTCACCACCAGAGTTCTGTATCCCATCTCCTCCCTTGAAAGATTTCCTAGTCTTTATCCCTTCTGGGAGCATGGACCCAGTGTCAATATGGGATGCAGAAAGTGGAAGGTCTGGCTTCTGTAATTACTTCTCCACTGAACATGGGCAGTGGCAGGTCAATCCATGCTCCCCGCTTGTCTCTATCTTTCCCTAGTAGGGCTCTGGAGATGTGGGGGTCCAGGGTACATTGTTGAGGTCCTCTGTCCTTGGAAGTCAGGTTGGCATCATGGTAGCATCTGCAACTTGGTGGCTGAAAAAGCAGTAAGATATAAAGAAGAACATTGTTTAATAGTCAGGAATCTGAAGGCAAGAATATAGCAGATGAGTTTTGGGATCTCCGTTTTGGAAAAAGCTAGTGGGGGTGGTGGTGGTAGCATAGTGGATTAAGCACACATGACATATAGCGCAGGGACCAGCATAAGGACGCCAGTTAGAGACCCCGGCTCCTCACCTGCAGGGGGGTCACTTCACAAGTGGTGAAGCAGGTCTGCAGGTGTCTTATCTTTCTCTCCCCCTCTCTGTCTTCCCCTCCTCTGTCAATTTTTCTCTGTCCTATCCAACAACAACAACAACAATAACAACAACAGTGATAACAAGGGCAACAAAAGGGGATAACAAATAAAAAGAAATAAGTAAAAAGAAAAAGTTAGTAAGTCTAGAAGTTTGTTACATATTTTGAGTAGCTCTTTGTCAGATGTTTTGGTGATGATTCCTTTTTCTATGAAGAAGGTTGGTTTGATGAAGTCCTAGTTACTTATGTCTGCTTTTGTTTTGGATGCTACAGGACTTGAGTCTTTGAAGATAGTCCCAAAGCAGGCACAATGATATGTTCTGCCAAAGTTTTCTTCTATGAATTTGACAGTTTCTGGTCTAAATTCCATATTTTTAATGTCCATATTTTTAAAAATCAATTTTGAATTAGATTTTTGATATGTGGTTGTTTAGTTTTATTTATCTATACATTTCAACCTATTTTCCCCAACACCATTTCTGAAGAGAATTATTTCTCTCCATTTAACGGTTTGAATCCCCTTGTCAAAAAATTAGTTGTCTGTATTTATCTGTTATGTTATCTTTTTTCTCTATAGTTTTATTGGTACAACAGTAAAATTTTCTATTTTCACATATTTTGGCATAAGTTGACTCCAGTAAATTTATATTGAATTGACTTTGTGACTTCTACTTAGCTGTAACACTCCACGTAAAGGAATAAAAGTGTAGCTACTATAGGAAGTATGAAGGATATTTCACTGACAAACTTTGAATATACAATGGCATAGTCCATCAGATAAGTTACTTAATTTAAATGGACATCTTTAGTACTATAATACTCTTCAAAACACGAAGAATCCTTCTTATATTTAAAACAATTTATAATTATGTGAGTAAAACATAGTTTAGTATCTCAAAAATGGACCTGTATGGGAGTAATAAAGACATTTAAAAAATGAATAAAAATTTAAAAACAAATTAAAGGGGTATCTTATCTTTTCATTTTCAGTATATCTTCCCTTCACAATTTACGATGGTCCAAAGCACAATACTAAACTATTAAACTGAGACATACATACAAAATATATCACACATTTCTGGAAATGCTTTAAGGTGACTGTAAAAGAAACTCCATTCTCAGGAAGGGTACCAATCTGATGTAAATAGTCATATAAGATGAGGAGAATGAAACAAGTGATTGTGTGTTTGGGAGAACAAATTCCCATACTCAGTGCTGCTGGGGAGAACTTACCATGATAAGGTAGAGATGAATAGGAAAGTGTCAGAATTTTTGCAGTGGAAAGTTGAAATCAGTTACTGTTTAGGGGTGGAACTCCAGGTCAAGCAATCTGGAAATGAGAAATTGTTCATAGGTCTCCTTATATCTTGAAAATTGGATCACTTAAAGATTTGGCCTATGTAGTTTCAAACATCTTTTGTCATCAATACTTATACTGGCACAGGACTAGCTAAACAACAAATGGCTGTTAAATCTCAAATAATCTAATAGAAAATTATATACTGCTTAGCTTAATCATATAGTCAGTGTTTTATGGCCTTGGTCATTCACATAAAAACACAACTATTTTAATGTTAAGCCTGCAAACATTCATACTGTTTGAACTGATACACACACTTTAGTCTGCAATGGCCTGACAGTGACCTTAAAATATTCTCTCCACCTTCTGCAACCCACAACGACCCTGGGTCCATGCTCCCAGAGGGATAGAGAATGGAAAAGCTATCAGGGGAGGGGATGGGATATGGAGATCGGGTGGTGAGAATTGTGTGGAGTTATAAGCCTCCTATCCTATGGTTTTGTTAATGTCTCCTTTCTTAAATAAAAATTAAAAAAAAATTATTTCTTGGGAGTCGGGCAGTAGTGGGTTCAATGCACATCACACAAAGCGCAAGGGCCGGCTTAAGGATCCAGGTTCAAGCCCCCACCTCCCCACCTGCATGGGAGTAGCTTCAAAAGTGGTGAAGCAGGTCTGCAGGTGTCTATCTTTCTCTCCCCCTCTGTCTTCCCTTCCTCTCTCCATTTCTCTCTGTCCTATCTAACAACGATGATAATAAATAACAACAGTAATAACTACAACAACAATAAAAAACAAGGGCAACAAAAAGGAAAATAGGTAAGTATAAAAATATTCTCTCTCAACAAACTTTTATCAAAATATCATACTGCTTGCTAATCCTTGCTATAGTTCATTTGCATTATTTGAATGCAGGGATTCAAATATATATTTTTCCTTGACATATGATTATTACTTTAATTTTTTCTCTATTCTTTGGCTAGCACTGGATCCACATCACAGGCCTGAAGGGATGAGAATGAAAACAAAATTTTTTAGTAGAAGGTAGCATTTTAGACATTTACATTTTTACTAACTAAAGAAGTCTGGGTAGTTAGAAAACTTATCGTGGGGGTCTGGGGAAAGCAGTAAGATCTATAAAGGTCTGAAGTAATTAGCAAGCATGAGAGAGGAAAGCAAAAATAAGCAGAAGGAATCAGAGAGACTAAACTAAAAGCACACTTCTTGGAGCTGCTCCAGGTTTTAATACTCCCATTTTCTTGGCTTTAGAGAATCACTGCCAAATTATACAAGGGAGGGAGGTCAATGGTGATTTGGGCTGTAGGCTGTTTACTGTGGCTCAGGTTTCAGAAACATTCTTGTAGCCAAAGAAAGGAGAATAGCTATCAACATCTTTTTGAAAGGATATATTTGAGTAAGGACGCAGGTGGAAAAGAGACCAGGAATATAAGAACATTGAAAAGGTCTCCTGCAACATTTAGTTGGTGTCCTTGACTGATGGGTTGAGGAAATGCAACCCTGAACAGTGGCTGTCATGTGGCAATGATTTTACATCAGCAAGCCAGTATACCTGGTAGCAGCAGGAGGGAAAATATCTCCACTGATTGAAACTGTTACGGGGATTCGTGGAAGAGGATCACAAGTACCCAAACTGGAAGGAGGCAGAGATCATTATTTGAAATCATTTCTTGTTAGGGAGACAAAATTCTCTGATGAGTGTAAGTAACTGGGTCTTGCTTCTCTCTTTTATAGATCATCTTAGAAATAATATCCTTGCTTTTCTATATTAAAAAAAATATTTGAGGCTTAATTCAGAATGACATCCCCATGTAGGTCATAAATGTTTGAAGCTTAAACTTAAAATCAAACTGGTCTTCCATCTTTCTGCAAAATGAGAACCCCCTAGAGCACTCCAAGTAGTTTTATGTGTATAAGTTGCTTTCCTATACAAAAGTTTTTAAAAGTCTAGCTTTGTGTATATACTACTCAAAACGGCACAGAACTTTGACTTTTCTAAAATTAGTGACAGGTTTTCTGAAATCATATCTCATTTTCTTCATATTGAAAGTCAGCATTCGGGGACCGGGTGGTGGTGCACTCAATTAATCGCACAAGTTACAATGAGCAAACTCCTAGGTTTAAGTCTCTAATTCCCACCTATAAAGGGAAAGTTTCATGAGTGGTGAAGTAGTGCAGTACTGTGTTTCTCTCTACTTTTCCTCCCCTTCTCAATTTATCTCTGTTTCATCAAATATAAATGGATATGATAGCATTTGCTTAATAAAATTTAATTTCATCAGTTCTTCTTCTAGCATTTGCCTTTCTTCCGTAGCAGTCAACAGCGTCAGGTTGAGCCTGATGTAAAGTTTCGAGACCTCCTTTGAATCTGGAGAGGTGGCAGTCGTTGACTCTGTGGGTCATTGTCTGTCTGGAGCTGCAGGGGCAGTTCGAGTCATCTCTGGCTCTCCAGCGATGGAGCATAGCGGCGCACCGGCCATGGCCATGGCCATGGCCTGTTTGATAGCGATTGAGGAGGGCCCGATCATAACGTGCTAGGTCAAAGCCGGGTTGACGCTTGCAGGGGTCTGTGATGAGGTGTTTGTCTTTACCTCAGCTGACTGCCAACTCTGTTTCCAAGAGACTAGAACAGAGAAGTTCAGTGTAGGCATAGGGGACCAGATTGGGTGACGAGACGTCAAGCGTTGGACAGGGTGGGCGAAGATATCCGCGTATATTGGCAGGTCTGGTCGAGCGTAGACGTGGGAAATGAACTTAGATGATGCCGCATCCCGACGAATATCTGGCGGGGCGATGTTGCTAAGAGAGAGAAAACAACCTGTACTAAACTTAGTGCTGGTGTCATCCTTAGGTAATCCTGAAATAACCAATTTTCACATGAAGTAATTGAAGCCCCAGCAGGGGACCTGTATCAGATACAGTGTTCTCACTCTTTGTGAAGGGGTAAACAGTCTGCATAGACACATGTTAGTTGCTAAAAATTACAGTACAATTTTATCTAGGTTGACTTTCAGGCTGATGTTTCATACTCAGTTCAGTTCCTGTAGTGACTGAGACTGAAATAAATTCATCAAAAATGCAGTCATGGTTGTAGGCTTATGTGTAACTTGCTCTGTGAGCTTGTCTCAGTAATATGTTTCCTTCAATTACCTCTGCTTAGAAGTTAACACAGTTTTCCCTTACCACTGAGTGAAAAAAGGCTTCTAGAGGTAAAACCATTGCAGAATAGCCATTAGTAAGAAATGCTTTTCTTAAAACAATACAAAGAACAAGAAAATCACAGGAAAACTACCAGAGCACAACTGGGTCAAAAAGAAAGATATACCATTACTGGAAGCTGAATGAATTTGTGGATGGCGGCCAAGAGAGAGGAGAGAATATATTGGCAATATTTGTACTAGGATATGTTCCTTGAAAACCACCAAATTAACTTGCAGCATGTAGCACAGTGCAGCTCAGGAGCAGAGACTAAGTTCTTAAACCCTTCAATCCAAGTTACTTTTGGGGCCAAGGAATTGTACTACACATAGGGATTCACCAATGAGGAAGAAACGAAAGCCATCTGAGAACTAGCAATTTAGCCCAGCAGAGCCAGACTGGTAAAATCCCCTGCCCAACCCCCTCCTCTCACCCCAGCTCTGCCCCGCAACTACAATGAAGAACTGATTGGGTGGGTGAGAACATAAGAATAACTGAGTTGTAATTCAGCCATAGTTCAGCAAACTAAGACGGTCCTAAGAAGAAGCAGAAAGAACTATGCCATTAAGTGTACAGTCAGTTCGGTTAACACGGAGTCCTCCTGCTGGGATGTGTAGCTTCCGGTCACCTTGGGCAAATTCCAAATATCATAATGACTTTGATTTCCCCATTACCCTACCCTCATAACACATTTTATGATCAAAGAAAAAAACCATCACTCTATCCACAATGCCACCTGCTGGAAAATAACAACACATATAGAAAATAAACAAGAACCCCATGTAAAAACAACATGCCATTCTGTAAAGAAAATGCAGCAGTAATAAAAATTCATGCCATATAGAACGCTAAGAATTGTCAGATAGAGAATTTACAAGACGAATCTAAATGTATTTAAAGAAATTAGAGCTGAGCAGTGCTCCAGTCTCTCATTAAAATAAAAATATATGTATAAAAACAAAACACTATTAAATTGTGTCTATAACTTAGTAAAATTAAGTAAAAATCAAATAAAGAATTTTCTTCTTCATAGAAGACTATGTTTTGAACTGTATGTTTTTCTATGTTTCTTAGAGATGCAAGACTTATAGTGGTAAAGCTGCCACTGTTGCTGGAGGACATAAAAAAATACATTTCTACAGCATCATTCCTCCAGATATTGTAGACACATTTTTGACAATAGTATCGCCAGTGTTGGGGCAAAAAAAGAAATGCATCTTAAGATAAATTACAGTTTGGTTCTCTACAAGGCTAGGTCCACTGAGGAAAAGAAATTGAACCACAGGCACTTACACAGTCAAATTCAAAGACAAATTCAACAGGGTAGGGTGATAGTGCAGCAGGTTAAGCGCAAGGACTGGGGTAAGGGTCCTGGTTCAAGCCTCAGGCTCCCCACCTGCAGGGGTGGGTCGCTTCACAAGAGGTGAAGCAGGTCTGCAGGTATCTTTCTCTCCCCTCTCTGTCTTCCCCTTCTCTCTCCATTTTTCTCAAAAGGGCAACAAAAGGGACAAAATGGCCTCCAGGAGCAGTGGATTTGTAGTACAGGTACCGATCCCCAGCGATAACCCTGGAAGTAAAGAAAAAGCAAGCAAACAAGCAAACAAACAAAAAAACAAAACAAAGATAAACTCAACTTAAGAGATTACTGAATATATCTATCTTAATTTAACATAGTATTAGTAATTAGATGATTAACATGAATTTTCCACATCTTATAAACAACTGAACATGAAGACAATTAAATCCCAGTGTATATTTAATATATTATTATTTAAATATTCTGATCAAACTTTATTGATTAGCTTCTTTGAAATAGTAGTATCACTGTATCTTTTTAATTTAATTTTTTTAGAACTTTCTATTCATTGGAGAGTATTCACATGTATATTAATTAAGTGATTGTAGACTATTAACCTCAAATATAATTGTCTTTAAATTCCAGTAATTTCTCCATGGCTTTTAGAAATTAAGTTAAATTAAGAAGATTGCATAGACAGCCCAAATTGCTTTATTTTATTTTACTTTTTTATCAGTGATTTAGTAGTCATTTACAAAATTATAAGATATTAGGGCTATAAAGCCACACCACTCTGACCACCAAAGTTTTTTCTCCTCCCCACCCCTGGTAACTACCATAAGTCACCCATGACCATAGTAATAGGTTGAAAAAAAAAAAAATATATATATATATATGTTTTTTTCCAGGACTTGTGCCAAACTGTTTTTTGCATACTCTGTTTCAAATAAAATAAAATAAAATAAACCAAATCTAAAGAAAAGCTTTTTAAATTTAACCAGTCTATTTCTATTTTAAAATATTATTTTAATGGGCAGTTTAATAATGATTTGTAAGATTATAAGATTTCAAGGGTATAGTTTCAAACTGCACCCACTACCAAAGCTCTGTGCCTTCCCCTCTTCTGATAATCACCACATGGTCACAAAGTCTGAGAGATTGTGTGTGTGTGTGTGTGTGTGTGTGTGTTGTTTGTGGATGTTCACACACACGGTCCTGTGGATTTGTTGTCTATATGGCATTTATGAGCAAAGCCATCTAGTAGTTAACCTTTTTACTTATTTCACAAAATAATTACCTTTGTTTGGAAGGATACAGCATCATCTTTTCACTTGCAGAATAGTAGTAGATTGAGTATATATCCTGTAACTTCTTTATCTAGTTGTCCATCATTGAGCATTTAAACCTCCTCCACTTTTTGACTATTGTTAATAATGCAGTTATGAACATAGGAGTGTCTGTAGTCTTTTGAATTAGTTTTCAGGGTGTTTGGATATATGCCTCAGACTGGTATTGATGGATTATAATGCATTTCCATTTGTATTTGTTTGGGAATTCTCCATAATGTTTACTATAGGGTTTGCAGCAGTTTGCATTCCTACCAACAGTATAACAGTTCCCTTTTTAAAATTTTTTTTGCTTCCAGGGTTATCGCTGGGGCTTGGTGCCAGCACTATCTATGTGTGTACCACTGTTGGCAACCGTTCAGGGGAGGGGATGGGAGTTCTGGTGGTGGGAATTGTGTGGAGTTGTACTCCTCTTATCCTATGGTTTTGTCAGTTTCCTTTTTATAAATAAGTAAATACGAATATAATATTACTTGTCAATGTGAGAATTTTTTTTTAATATAAAAATCGCTACACTGGGACTCATAATACAGCTCACTTGAATAGAGCACTGCTATCTATGTGCATGGCCCAGGTTTGAGCCTGCCACCCAGTGTATTGAAGTAAGTGCAGTGCTATGATTTATTTCCCCTTCTCCTCTCTCAGTCATTCTGTATATATACAAAAAGGCAGTTGGGAGTCAGGCAGTAGTAGTGCAGCAGGTTAAGCGCAGGTGGCACAAAGCACAAGGACCGGAGTGAGGAACCAGTTCAAGCCCCAGCACACCTCCCGTAGAGGGAATCACTTCACAAGTGGTGAATCATGTCTGCAGGTGTCTATCTTTCTCTCCCCCTTATTTCTCTCTGTCCTATCCAACAACGATGACATTAATAACAACAACAATAACTACAACAACAATTTTAAAAGGTGCAACAAAAAGGGAAAATAAATTTTTAGAAAAAGTCAAGAGTGGTTAAGTACCAGAGACACTCCCCTTGCCTCCACCCCCACCCCAAAAACAGCTACTGTGATACAATCTGATTAGTGTATATGTAAAGCTATACTTCTGTACCAGGATATACTTTCATTTTAATAATAGTTTTATTTTGCTAGAAGCAAAATAAAAATGTAGTTCTTAAGTTGGCACTGCTCTTTTGATTTAAACATGTACAAAAACAAATTTAACGCACATTTTCCCATACCATTTCTTTATCTTGAACCTTGTTCTCAGTAAAATTCAGCCAGCAAGTCAGGTGGTGAAATATTTTTAAATAGCAGCAACTGGTAGAGGATAGTCATACGTGGCGTTACAAGGGTAAGAGGAGTTACAAAATGATTTGCCCTGCATAGGTTGTTGAATACATATGTTTGAGGGGCCAGGCGGTAGCGCAGTGGGTTAAGCGCACGTGGCGCAAAGGTAAGGACCCATGTAAGGACCAGGGTTTGAGCCCTGGCTCCCCACCTGCAGGGGAATCGCCTCACAGGCGGTGAAGCAGGTCTGCAGGTATCTTTCTTTCTCTCCCCCTCTCTGTCTTCTCCTCCTCTCTCAATTTCTCTCTATCCTATCCAACAACAACGACAATAATAATATTAACAATAACAACATAGACAACAAGGGCAACAAAAGGGAAACAATAGCTTCCAGAAGCAGTGGACTTGTCGTAAAAAACACATGTGTTTGGAATGTAATGAATGATGAAGGAAAGGGAAAACGGCTGAACCCAGTCTCTGAATGTCATTATAAAGACATGATATGCCAAGCATATGAATTAAAGGTATGAGATTCCTTAGAGGTGTGAAGAATTCTAAGTATCTTTACCCTAGCTTGAGAGAAATTTATTCTCTAGACTCAATTTTGTATGAATAGATTATTTTAAAGGAATTGTTCATGTGTCAGAGAAAGCTATTGTGAACTATTTGCTATCTGGTGGTTGAAATTTGAAGTATAGCTCCTTAATTTCTCTCTTTTGAAGATAATTTATTTGGTCAATACTTTTAAATACTTATCTAGATAGCTGTTTTGATATGAAGCAGATCAGATAATCAATATTTGCAGAAAATAAAAATGTATGTCAATAGAGACAGAAGTAGTTATGTGAAAAGTTCAAAGTATATTCCATAGGGTAAAATTGTTTCAAACACTTAAGTGAATGTAGATGAGCTAGAGATCTGAAGTAATCCTAATCACTAGAAATCTTTTCTATTACTTGGAGCATTAATAGAGAGATCACTGGAACCTGGTGACTGAAAAGAGAGTTAACATACGAAGCCAAACAAATTGTTGAGCAATCATGGACCCAAAGCTTGGAATAGTGGAGAGGAAGTGTTAGGGAGGTACTCACTGCAAACTCTAGTGTACTTCTGCTTTCAGGTATATATTTTGCAGTAGTTTACGGATACGTGTGCACATATGCTCTCTCTCACAGAAACTGGTGTATATCTAGGTTTTGGGACTTTGTTAGAAAGTGAACCACCTGAGAGGGAATTAGAGTGTACTATGAAAGGAAAGGTCTCACCCGAGTAATGAAGCTGAAGGGTTGTCATTCCGCACGTGAAGTCTCTGGACACAACTCTTTTCAGTCACCAGGTTCCAGATGTCATCAGGATGCCGGCCAGGCTTCCCTGGACTGAAGACCCCACCAATGTGTCCTGGAGCTCAGCTTCCCCAGAGACCCATCCTACTAGGGAAAGAGAGAGGCAGACTGGGAGTAAGACTGGGAGTGTTGACCGACCAGTCAACGCCCATGTTCAGCGGGGAAGCAATTACAGAAGCCAGACCTTCCACCTTCTGCAACCCACAATGACCCTGCGTCCATGCTCCCAGAGGGATAGAGAATGGGAAAGCTATCAGGGGAGGGGGTGGGATATGGAGATTGGGTGGTGGGAATTGTACCCCTCCTACCCTATGGTTTTGTTAATTAATCCTTTCTTAAATAAAAAAATAAATAAAAAATAGAGAGATCACTGAAAGTTTACAGTAGAAGAATGGTTCATTGATATTTCTTCAAGCAAGGAGATATAAAACCTTATTTGCATTAGATGTTTGTTTGAAATCCTGAACAGCAGACATTCCCTGGCCATTCTAGAAGTATTTCAAGTGACATATATATGTTTACTAGAATAGTTGGCACATTTTGGAGGGGATGTGTTACACTCCAAGCAGAAGCATCTAGTGCTTTGAAAATGGTAATTTCCAATGAGTCTACCTGCACTTGGGAGCTAAACAGCTAATCTGTTTACATCGTGGTGTGTAATCACTACCTTTTCCCATTTTGATGAGCCTCATTGAGATCTGAAGAGCAGTCTTTCCCTTTATCTGTGAAACTTCAGTAACTTTAGCATAAACAACAAATGTCTTAATTCCGAAACTCAAGAGTATATGTTTGGCAGTGAAGTTTTGTCTTCTGTACTGTAGTCTGTTATGTTTAAGTTTAATTTCGTTTTAAATAATTCATAACAGGGAAAAGTAACTTTTATATGTTCACCCGGTGTACTTACTACTCTTGATATTTCCAAATTGTATTCATCGGGACTTAACTACTGATATATCGCTTTTTCAGCTAGAAAGATACACACACACACACACACACACACACACACACACACACACACACACACACACACACACACACACACGGGGGTGAGGGATAGGGGGGAAGAAAGGATACCACAGTATTGAAAACTTAGGACCTATGCTTGAAAAAAAAGCAGGCCTATTATCCAGGTGATGTCCTTTGCTGGCCTTCAAAATTATATTGTCTTTCAAAATGTCTAACCATTTGAAGATTTTTATCCAGATCTGTTAGAAAATAGGTAGACTCTTAGTCTGTAAATGCAGTATCGCCCTAACATATTTGGGGCATCCTATGTATACAACAAATTAATTTCAAAAACACTGTCATTTCCAAGTCCATGCCAAAATAACCTAAAATGTGGGTATAAGGAAAACTGTATATTAAATCAGACAACTATATAGAGTATTTCCCATCTATTATAAGCAAGTCAATAGTGATCTATAAATTGTGGTTTAGTTATAGCCAAGAGGTTGTTTGTGTAATTTATCAATGACAGTGGGTAGCTTTCCTAGTTGAATACAGTAGAAGAGAAGTGGTAAGATCTTTGCCTAGTATTACCCTGTGTTACTATTTGCTTTACTTTAAAAAAATTTTTATGTACATATCATACAGTCTAAAGTTGTACCTGTAATAGAGATTCTTAAACTTCTACACTTCTGATTGCTAGTGTTATAAAACATTGTTGATCAAAGCCATAAGGGTTTGGGAAAAAAAGGCGAATATTTTTCTATTTTAAAAGAAATGAATAAAGAAAAAGAAGAAAATTCTATTATAAAACCTGGTTTGTTTATTTTCTCCCTTGAGATTAGATATATTTTTGAGGAAATAGTCATCGGTAAGTTGGGAAAGAAGAAAATGCAAAAATATAATTTCTGGGCCAGCACAATTAACCAAGTTAAGATTCATACAGAAAAGATGAGGATGATGTGTACATTGATGGGAGAAAAATATCACAAAAACTCCTGAATTTTTTGTTATCATTTTATTGGGGGTTTAGTGGTTTAAATTAAAATTGTTTATACATAGAGCAAATTTCTTATCTTCCCATAAGGATGTCTGAAAAACACTCTCATCTCTTGCTTAAGTACTCCCTGCACCATAAGATGCACAAGGACTCAAAGTCCCTTTCCACCATATCCATCTCCCCACATTCCTCCCAAGAGTTCATTTTTATTATTGATGTAATAATGATTGGCAAGAGTGTAGGATCAGGGAGGTACAATTCCACACTCAATTCCCAGCACCAGAGTTCCTTATGTACCCCATCCCCCCATTAGAAGTTTTCCTATTCCCAGAGGTTTTTTTTTTTTTGGAAGGTTATTGCTGGGGCTTGGGGCTTGGTGCCTGGAGGTCATATTCCCCCCTTTTTGTTGCCCTTGTTGTTTATCATTGTTGGCAAGACAGACAGAAATTGAGATAGGAGGGGAAGACAGAGAGGAGGAAAGAAAGACCTGCTTTACCACTTGTGAAGGGACACCCCCCACCCCGCAGCCACTGGGGAATCAGGGGCTCGAATGGGATTCCTATGCCTGTCCTTGAGCTTTGTGCCATGTGCGTTTTACCTGCTGCACTACCATCTGGCCCTGAGTTTTGTAGTTGGTTTGTTTGTTTTTCCTTTTCTGTCCTCTTTCACTTTCTGTTCTGTGAGTGAGATCATTTGGGCTGTTAAGAATGATGACATCATCTTCTTTATTTCATCATGAATAGAGGTTGAAAGAATTAAATTCCAGATAAAGTTCAAGAAGAATTATTTTTTAAAATATTTATTTATTCCCTTTTGTTGCCCTTGTTTTTTATTGTTGTTGTAGTTATTATTGTTGTCATTGTTGGACAGAACAGAAAGAAATGGAGAGAGGAGGGGAAGACAGAGGGGGAGAGAAAGAAAAACACCTGCAGACTTGCTTCACCACTTGGGAAGCAACTCCCCTGAAGGTGGAAAGCCTGAGGCTCAAACTGGGATCCTTATGCAGGTCCTTGCGCTTAGTACCAGTGTGCTTAACCTGCTACCCTACCGCCGGACTCCCGAATTCCTTAACTTTTTAAAAGAATTATGCTAGGGCAACAACAAAGGTTCCTTTTTAATTCTGTTTTGTTTTAGTAAGGAAACATGCATATAGACCATAACTTGAGATGAACAAGAATGAAACACTTAAGTGAGAGTACTATTAAAATGTGAAAAAGGGAGGGGCCAGGTGGTGGCACACCTGGTTGAGCACACAGGTTATAGTGTGCAAGAACCTGGGTTCACTGGCTTCGCAAGTGGTGATTCAGGATGGCAGGTGTCTCTCTGTCTTTCCCCCTCTCTCTATCTCCCCCTTCCTTCTCAGTTTCTGGCTGTCTCTATCCAATAAATAAAGATAATTAAAAAAACATTAAAAATTTTGAAAAGGGGGGACAATAGCATAATGGTAACGCAGAGAGACGCTCTGAAGTCCAGATTCAATCTGCTGTACCACTATAGACCAGAGTTGAGCAATGCTCCAGAAAAAAAATGTAAAAAAGATTACCTAGGGTCTTATTTTATATTAGTCTTCTTATTCACCTTCTAGAAGCAGGTAATAGTTAAGCCCTCCATACACACCATATTTTTAAATTATTTTTTAATATTTATTATTGTTGTTCTTGATGTCATTGTTGTTGGACAGAGAGAAATGGAGAAAGGAGGGGAAGACAGAGATGGGGAGACAAAGATAGACACCTGCAGACCTGCTTCACCACTTGTGAAGTGACTTCCCTGCAGGTGAGGAACCGGGGGCTGGAATCAGGATTCTTATGCCGGTCTTTGTGCTTTGCGCCATGTGCGCTTAACCTGCTGCGCTACCACCTGGCTGCCCCTATACATACTATATGACATCAGTAAGGACTCAGAATGTAGTTCTTTATGCATTATGGGTTATCTTGCTATTGCCTATCAACTCCTCTGGATATTCTGCTTTCGCTAACACAGAGACTAGAAATTCTTTTCTTAAATACTTGAAATATTTGTTGGCTCTCCTGGAAGAAAATGAGTGATCCAGAGTTCCTTTAGTTGATGATTTCATTTTACTATGGTTGTGAATGTGATAAATGCACCTGTCTCTGGAGAATGGAACTGCCAGCTTCAGGGAGTGCAAATGTGACTGTAACTGCCTCAATTTCAATGAGTTATGATTCTCTGAATCTGTTCTGCTTGTACTGGGGTAGTTGATGCAAAGATTCCTTATATCTCTGTTTAGAAAGAGGAAGAGTAAATAAAAGTGACACCCATGGATTTGCACACACACACACACACACACACACACACACACGTATAACATTGACCAGACTATTGATAGGTTCAGGATAGTTTTTTATATAGTTATAATCAGAATGCTATTGATTAAAGGAAAAGGAAACACTGCTTCATAACCAATAACATTACTATTATGATTATATGATAAAAAGGCCTCCTAGGATGGATCTAGGTTTCTGGAAACTTATACCAACATGTGTGACAAATTGGTAGTTCCCCAAGATTTTGCTCTGGGAATTACAGCATTACATGTTAGCATGTTAGTTCATTTTACATGTGCACATAGACCAAAACCTTTACCTAAGTTCCTTTCTATCTCCAGGGCTTCCATTTCAAAATGTCCTTACTTATTACTTCTTTAGGCAGGGTGCTTTGTCCTTCCTGTTATAATCTAAAATTGTATCACCCATCAGAGCATTGAAGTAAGTAAATTTCAGTTCTAAAATGAAATACTTCAGTTTCTGAATTCTCTTCTGTAACTCTTAGAGTATGAAGAAATTGGGAACATTTCTAATATTTCACTTATGAACTCAATAGTAAGTACCAATGACTAGGCCTTTGAGTACTTACATTAGTTGTGATGGAATATACAGTCCTTTCCAACCAAACCATTCTTTGTGCTCTGAGAGATTGTCAGCTATTAAAAGTGGTGGGGATTAACTAGTTTCTTTCTGTTCAGATAAATACCTTTTAAGAAGATGAGCTATATATTCTAATATTGTGCATGCTATTAGAACTAAGAAAATTTTGAGTCATTTCCTCAATAGTATATATAGAAACATGATTTAAAGTTTCAGAGCACTGAAAATACATTGTGAGTTTTAAGATGGCATTATAACTGAGTTTTTGTATCAAAATACTTTAGAGGGTGCATTTTATTTCCAAGAGCACTGCTCAACACTGCCTTATAGTGTTACAGGGGATAGAACCTGGGACTTTGTAAACTCAGGCATGGTAGTCTATTTGCACAACCATTATGCTGTCTTCCCCTACCCATATTAAAATACTTTAAAGTTTCTTCTTGCCTTGGTTTTTCTAGCTTTAATGTGACTAGAATAATGGTATGATGATTTATGCAGGCTTAGTAAGAAAGTATCCATGTACTGTCCAAAAAAAAAAAAAAAATCTTAATCATGATTTAGAAGCACCTTGAAGTTAAATGCCACAATACAATGCAAAGATGTAGTAAATGAGTACCATTGTGATTTGCAAGAAGTCATATATTCTAACATGTTCTAGGTTTTCATAGAGAAAGAATAACAGAATCTCTTGGCTGAAAAGGGAGAGCCTACCCAAGTGTCTATCAAGGGTATGAGTAATCTTTTTTATACTACCTACATAAATTAACTGAAAACTATAAATCTCATGAGAAAATATCATGAGTTTCATGCTATAAATATCATAATTTCTCAGATATCTTGAGCTACTTTAAATGTGTTCTAATTATTATTTTTCTTATATTATAGTCTTATTATTAATCTGATTATTATTTTCTTATGTTACTATAATCCTAATTATTAATGTGTAAAACATTTTTAAATTGATCATAATCCAGGAACCAGACTAACTGAAGAGAAATGGTCAATGATGCATATATAATGTCAGTTTATAAAATGTTTGCTATGCTAGTAAAGGTCTATCATAGTGGTAAAGCCTCATAGTGAATGTATGTAGATGTATGCACACATACATCTGCATGTGAATAGACTTTAGATGTATGTTTACCCCTCTTAGTGGTTCCTGAACATTCTCATTGAATGATCTTTCTTTCTCAATAGTCTGGTAAATTTGACCTCACAATGTATTTCTCAGTGCCCTGATCAAATTTCTATATATAGCGAGTATATGAAATTTGAGTTACTGCTATTTTAGATTCATGAACAATTTGTCTACACAGAGAGAACATTCTGGGGCCCTACCCTCTGAAAGGGTCTGAAGTCTTCTAAGAAGAGAAAAATGCTTTCTTCACCTGGATAGCTTGCCTGCTGTGCACATGACCCAGTTCTGGGTTACATGACTGACTCCCAGTCTCATTGGTGGAAGCTCTCATGCTATAATATCTTTCCTGCTGACTCTGTCTTTCTGCCTAAAAAATAGCCAGTTCACACAAGTGAAACTCTATTGACATAATTAAACAAAATGTTTTTAGTTTCCACAAATGTTTGAAATTCCAGTTAAGTTTGATTAGGAGTTAAAGAAGAAAGATACCTATAACTTAAACTTAATATCAAGAATTAAATTGACTTGCATAAATAATTGATAAGTGAAAGTATTCTCCAATAGTAAATGTATATTTCTTTTTCTATTTATTTATTTATTTATTTTTTACCAGAGCACTGTTCAGCTCTGGCTTATGGTGGTGCAGGGATTGAACCTGGGACTTTGGAGCCTCAGGCATGAGAGTCTCTTTGCATAACCATTATGTTATCTACCCCTGCCCCATATTTATTTTTCTTATCTGCCTGAACAAATTACTGTTACTAAAAGCCAAAGTTAAATCAATAAAAATAAGTTACATGGATATTATTATTTGAGAGCATGTGGGTCAGATATTCATTTGAGTTAGCATTTGCCATATGAACAGAAAATAGTTCCCAATTTCCTTTTTAAATATTTGCTATCTTCCTCTTTTTTATTTGCATACAAATGATGTATTCTAAATACTTTGTTTAAATCAATTGCTTTTAAGTGAAGTTAAAAAGAATACTTGTCACTAGAAAAAATATAAATTTGATTCCTACGAAGTCATTTCTTAGGCCTATATCAAGTTATAAAGTTTCTGTAAAACAAGGACAGAAACTTAGGAGTTAGAAAGGTTTTGTGAGAATTACTAGGTAAAATAAAGAATTATAAAGTGCCAGTGTAGTACAAAAAGCTGGTGCTTCATAGAGTTAGTTATATTTTCAATTATGGTTGATCGTAAGGAGCTGGCATTTCTGGAAGCACAGCGAGGACAAAGTGAGATGAAAGTCAACAGTGAATGAAGATTTCATTTCCTGGTAGAGCATAATAAACACTATGCTTATTAATTTATCATTATGAAACTTTAGTATAATCTTGGGTTCTGTTTATCCTTGGGCTTACTTTTTTTTTTTGCCATTTCATATGCATAAAGGAAAATGTTGTGCAAGAATGTTAAGTGTGGAATGCCATTAACTTTATTACAAGTTTGGGATAAATGAACTATATAGATAGAAATATGAGTAAGATAGGATGTTCATTCCAATAAAATGATAATAAAATCTTTATTGTATCCCACATCATTGCTTGCTGCTTTTTGCTTAGGTGGGTATAAAGGGGGGGGTGGGGGAAAGGTATTATAGATTATTTTTTATAGCTTTTAAAAGCCTTGATTAATCATCGTTTTTGTCCTTTTCCATTTATAATGTCAAGTTCCTTACGTTTAAGATGAAAGGATAGGAAATTAAAATGCACTGAAAAGTTTGTTTTAGTGGCTGGAGAAAATTGACTCAGCTAACAGAACTTAGGGCATATAAACCAGAGGCTTTTGGCTTGATCCATGACACAGTCTATGCATATTTAGTGCCTTGCAGCCTTCCTCCTTCTCATGAAATAAGATAAATCTTAAAATAAAAAAATGCACCTGAATTGTATATGAGTTATGTCTCTGGAATAGGGATAAATAATATGGTCCATGTAAATGTGTTATAGATAAAAGAAAAAAATAGTAGAGACACCGCATCAGAAAACATCAAAAATGTCATTCATTCTTGCTGTGCTGTTGTTTGAACTTATTGTAACCAACAATCTACCAAAAACTCTGCAACAACACCACAAAGGATGCTTGATTTATATATGTAAAGTAGATATTTAGCTGTGTCTGTTAGGAGATCTAACAATAGAGCTAAAATAATCAGGTTCACAGGTGTTTTTCTGTTTGTTTGTTTTTGTCACCAGGATTATCATTGGGGATTATTGTGATCAAGACAAATCTACTACTCCAGTCTACGTTTTCTTTCATCATCACTATCATTATTATTATTACTTGCCTCCAGAGTTATTACTGGAGCTGGGTGCTATGAGTCCATAATCTAATGCTCCTGGTGGCCATTTCCCCCCTTTTTTTTACTGGATAGAACAGAGAAAAATTGAGGAGAGAACAGGGATACAGAGAGAGATAGATAGAAACCTGCAGATAAGCTTCACCACTTGTGATGAGTCTCTCCTGCAGGTGGGGAGCCTGGAGAACTTAGTACTATATGCACTTAACCAAGTGTACCACTGCCTGGGCCCTACTCCCCCACTCTCTCTCTCTCTCTCTCTCTCTGCCTCTCTCCCACCCCTTTATCCCTTCCTTCTTGTTGATGAGACAGAAATTAATTGAAAAGGAATAGGGAGGGAGGCTAGTGGTGGCACACTTGGTTGAGCACGTGTTAAAATGCACAAGGACCCAGGTTTGAGTCCCCCCCCCCCCGCAGGACAAAAGCTTTGCAAGTGGTGAAGCAGTGTTGCAGGTGTCTCTCATCCTCTCTATCACCCCTTCCCTCATGACTTCTGGCTGTCTCTATCCAATAAATAAATAAATATAATTAAAAAAATTTTTTTTTGAAAAGAGGGAGGCAAAGAGGAAGAGAGAGACACCTGCAGCACTGCCTCACCATTTATGAAGCCATCTCCACCGCCCACACTCACAGATGGGAGCAGGGGTTTGAACCCAGGTCCTTGAATGATCACATGTGTGCTTTATTAGGCATGCTGCCCCCTGCCCTAAATTTTAGGATTGCAATCTACTCAATATAGACAATGTAGTCATTGATTTATTGAATTTAAATAAACTGCTGCAAATATTTTGTCATTTTATGCTTTCATGTTCCTTCACCATTCATTAGTATCATTATGTTATTCTAAACTTGTTGTTAACCTTTATTTTAAGAATATCATTTCCTATTTATTTTATTTAAATAATATTATTTAACATATATATTATATAAATAGAAATTGAGAAGCAAGGGGAGATAGAGAGGGAAAGATACCTGCAGCACTGCTTTCACCACTTGTGAAGCTTCCCTATACCCCCATAGGTGGCGACTTAGTGCTTGAAATGGGGCCCTTGTACTTTCTAACATGGGCGTTCTACTAGATTTGCCATGACCTGGGCTCTACGATTTATTAAAACAAACAGAAACATACTATTGCAATGTCTCTATGTAAAGAGAGAGAGAGAGAGAGAGATGAGAAAGAAATAATGAAAGAGAGAGAAGATGAGAAAGAAAGAAATAAAGAAAGGAGGGAAGGAAGGAAGGGAGGAAGGAAGGAAGGAAGGAAGGGAGGGAGGGAGGAAGGGAGGAAGGGAAAGAAAGAGGAATGCAGTTTAGCCTCAGGTTTATCTCATGGTGGAAGAGTGGAATGTGTGTCTCCCAGAACTAGTTCTGTGTGTCCTCAGCTCCCAAAACATAATCACATATACTGACAGAATTCTCAACCTTCTGATTTCTCCCTCCTGTCCTCCTCTGCTCTGATCTCCTCTCCTCCCCTAACTTCTCTTTTGTTTATTGCCAACATGGTATTTCTGGTGCCTGCATGATGAATCCAGCACACCCTGAGGGCCATTTCTTCCCTCCATCCCCCCTTTCCTCCCTCCCTCCCTCCCTCCCTTCCTTCCTTCCTTCCTTCTCTTCCTTCCTTCCTTCCTTCATTCCTTCTCTTTCTTTCTTTCTCTCCCTCTCCCTCTCTTTCTTTCTTGCATTTTGAAAGAACAGAGAGAAATTGAGAGCCATGGGGGAGATATCAAGGGAAAGACACCTTACATCTAATGACATCCCCCCCTCCCCCCCCCCACACACAAATGGGAATAAGGACTTTGAAAACTAGTCTTTGGTCCTTGAGAATGGTAATGTATGTGCCACCGCCCAGCCCACAGATCTTCTAAACATACCTTATGTTCTTGATTGGGGACCAGTGGTTGTATGATTTCCCTTAGTTGGATGCTCATATGAAAGATCTAGTCTATAATGTCTTACTTTGTCTATATAATATGGAATAGTATCAAGTATGTGAAAATGGGCATTAGTTTCAGTGAAAAATCTACAAAACAATTATGAACACTGAGGTAGTTTGAACCATTCTGAGGAATTCATAAAAACAGTTTTCTGGTCTAAGTGAGATTTTTACTTGTAAAATCAGACAAATATTTGAGATGAAAAAGAAATACCTTTTGGTCAGTTCCAAAAATCTTTCTGAAAGTGACTTGAATATTATCTAGGAACTTCAAAAAGGGCTGGTCAGCCTCTGGCATGCTTAATGGTTTGATGTGTTCATAAATCCTGCCTGAAACCTCAGTCAGTTTAGATCAAATCAACTTCACAAACCCCATGATATATAATTTGTATCCTGCTGTATGTAACTGTCCATGGTGGGCCCAGTGATTAAACATATTTCTGTGGATAATATATTGCCTCAAGTTACAAACATCTAACTATTATATTAGTTTTATTTTCATTTTGTATATTCCTATCTAAGTAATCGTTGTTGCAAAGTAGTCAGACACTAGTAAACATCATTAAGTAAAATTATAGAGTAGTATTAATAATACATTAGTAAAAATTTTAAATTTTAGGCTTTATATTGATAGATTTTTCTTTTTTTTCCTATTTTAAATATTTGTATTTATTTATTATTGAATATATACAGAGAGGGGAGGGGAAAAAGAGATAGAGAGAGAGAGACAGAGAGACACTTGCAGTCTTGCTTCATCACTCATGAAGCTTTCCCCTTGCAGGTGGGAACCAGAGGATTGAACCAGGGTCCTTGTGCACTGTAATGTGAGTGTTTGACCTGGTGCACCACTACCTGGCCCCTAGTAGATAGATTTTCCAATAATTCACTTGTAATTTTTTGTATAAGTTTCTGGTATGAAATTATTTTCATTGTATAATAGAAGAGGGTGTGCCATTATACAATATAATAATTGTTACATTGATTATAGGTTGGAAATAGAGAGATTTGTGAAAGGTGAAGGAAATTGGCTATCTGTGGTATTATTTATTATCATTTAAATATTAATTTTACTTTAATGAGTGACAGAGAGAGAGAGAGAGAGAACACCTGACTCCAGAGCATAGCTCAGCTCTGGTTTATTGTGGTGTTGGAAATTGAACCTGGGACCACAGAGCCTCAAGCATGAAAGACTTTTGCATAACTATTATGCTGTCATTCCAACCCAATCTGAGATTTTAATATCAGACTAATCAATTCAGCATTTAGCAGCAGTATTTACTTTTATCTGAACCTTTTAATGGACGTATTCTGGAATGTAAAAATATCGAGATCATTACAAAAAGGTGTATTAGCAATGTAATGGGTAACAACTGGGATATCCAAAAAAAGAAACTTTAAATTGAGGAGTCACATCTTTGCTTATCTCCCTTTCTTGAGGCCTAAGTCGTCCTAGTTTTCCCTATAAACTTGCAAATTAATATTGAACACAGATGAAACAGTAATATTGTGATAAAATAGGTCTAGGCTTTTCTCTGTAAATACTACTATATTTGAGAATGTAGGACTTGCAGCAGCTGATGCAAACTTTAATATCTGTAGTGTCTGTTAGTACTTATATCAATTTTTGTTTCAAGAGCACGCTGAGGGATGGCAGTATGGCATATCTAAATCTAAAACATCGCTGTGGATGATATCAGTCAGTAAGAACTATGCTTAACATTGACTGTCTGCTATGGTTTGTTAGGTTAAAAATATCTAAAAGTCAAGCGCATTTCCTTCTTTCAAAAGCCTGTAGTCACTGACCAATGTTGACACTTCTTCCAAACCCACAGACTCTTCTGTAGATCCATAATCCATAAGGTGATTAATCATTTTGCATTGCCAAGGTCATTTGTTTTTCTAGAGGTCTTGCAAGACAACTGATCAATAAGTACAAATGAAACAGGCACCTGAATATTCTCAAAACATTCTCTGTAGCAAAGGAGTTGATGATGATGAACATATGTTAACTTATTTATTCCAACTACAATTTCTGGCTCATTTTCAGATATTCTGTTTAATTATTACTCAGCCATGTGTGTGTCTATGAACAATGATTTTTCCATAAAAAGTCTTAGTACGGGGACTGAGCATGGCACATCTGTTTAAGCACACACATTACAATGTGCTAAGACCTGGGCTCAAGTCCCCAATCTCCACTTGCAGGGGTGAAGCTTCACAAGTGGTCATAGAATGCTAGAGGTGTCTTCTCTCTTTTTCCCTCTCTATCCCTACATTGCTTCTCAATTTCACTCTGTCACTATCCAAAATAAATAAATAAATAAATAGTCATAATAAGAAGTTACATAATTTTAAAATAATATATTGTTAATTTAATTTCTGCAATTTATTAAAACCATGTAGACAGTATTAACTGCAATTTTCTTCACTCTCTCTGTAAGAATAATCCATCATCTGTGTGCTAAAACATAAACCATACCTTCATCTAGATTTAGGCCTAAATTCCCTGTAATCCACTGATCCAAGCTGGCTAAGTGAGCCAGAGAAAGGATCAGTTGAATTATTATATAAATTCCCTCTGGAAAAGTGGTATAAAATGCATGTAAACTCTGCCTGAGTGTTATAGGAAACCTACAAGCCTTGTAAATTGGAAAAGCATCCAGAGGCTTAGCTATTTAAGTACTAATGTAGAGATAAGATGGCTTTTAAAAAGTATCACACACCCTTTTCCCAATGCACCTTTGTTTATTTCCTATTCAGTTTGCCTTCAGGAAAGGTGAATGAAGTTAATGTTCCTATGACATAAGTGCACCATAATATTGAATACATTAGCTACCTTAAAGTGGATGGAACAGTTAGGTACCTAATTTAGTATATCTTGAATGGTTATAGGTAGTGAAACTTCTAGTATTTTTTTTTTAAATATCTTTTGTCATGTTGCATGTCTCAGATGCAAATAAAAGTAAATACTAAAACTTCATTCAGTTCAGAAGGTAGACTATCTCAGAAGGATGAAGTTAACTAAACCTACAGTTATGGGTAAAGTTTTTGACTTTGAAAAAAATCATTGCATTCTCTAGATTCTATTTTTTAATAGTACAATAAGAATCAATATATTAGGGGTTGGATGGTGGCGCACCTGGTTGAGTGCACGTATTACAATGCGCAAGGACCCAAGTTTGAGCCCCCGGTCCCCACCTGCAGGGGGAAAGCTTCATGAGTGGTGAAGCAGGACTGCAGGTGTCTCTCTGTCTCTCTCCCTCTCTATTGCCCCCTTCCCTCTTGATTTCTGGCTGTTTCTATCCAATAAATAAAGATAATAAAAAATTTAAAAAGAATCAATATGTTATTTCAAACTTGTAGTTTTCATGTATTTATGTGCAATGTCCTAAATTTAACTAGAAGCAATGAATAATATTATACACTTCTCAGATAAGTAGAAGACTGTATTTTTCAAAGCCATTTTTGTATGTTCTTAGAAGACATATGAGAATAACTGTGCCCAAAGTTCCAATTATTTCATTTACTGTTTAGTCATTAAAATGTATCATCTTTTATATACCTGTAATGTTCGGGGTATTGTTGATATTATATAAAGTGTGGCAGAGAGGCAGTGGGGTGTGTGTGGAGTGGGGAACAGAGCTCCAAAGCTTCCTTCATAGAGGTGCAGACTATGCTTCATCTTGGGTTGTATAAGTCACAAAGCAGTACACTATCCAAGTAAGCTACTTTGTCAGTAGAAATATTGGTGGTGGATTTGATGTGGAACTATACATTATAATCTTACAATCTTGTAACAAAATATTCATAACAAATAATAAAAATAAATAAATATCACTGCTTAGAACCAGAGAAAATGTTCACTGGCTAGGGTATATGCATTGCTGTGAGAGTGGCCCAGGTTTAAGACCAGGTAGTGGTATAACATTTATCCTCTCTATTTCTGTTTCTTGTTTTTTTCACTCTATCTGAAAGACAAAGTTTCCTGGAACAGTGAAATCACACATCTCACATTTGCATGACCTAGGTCCACAAGAGAAAGGAGGTGTATGTGGGGGTGGGGTGGGGTTGGTGGGGGTGGTGGGGTGTGTTAGTGTGGGGATGTACCATTTATAAATATTTCATCAAATTTCAAATGTTATGAAAGTAATTTATCAAGGCAAGTCAGTACAGATTAAAATATCAGTAGTCATTTTTTTCTCTTCTCAATTTTAAGCAATGTATCAATAGATAACGTTAAGAATTCAGAGCTAAAATTAGAAGCAAAAATAACCAAGTCTGTAGACTTGGGACAATAAAAGTTGGCTCTATTTATCAGCTGTTGATACCTTTTCACCTATGACCTTGAATTAATTCATTGAACCATGCTAAAATATAAGGACTGGATAGCATATTGATTTTTTATATTTTATGCTAAAGACGATTTCCTATTCTTCAGGCTACTGACCTACTTAGATCTTTAAGGTATTGAGCCGAGACTGTTTCAATCCATTGCTGCATAAACTTCGTCTAAAGTTAATACAAACCTTTGTTGCCTTACTTCCAAATTATTTCTCTGTCCCCAGTTACCTTGGTCACCCAATATGGTATCAGCTTTCTTTGCTATTAATTAATTAAGGTTGTGGATTAGAGGCAGAGAAAATGTTCTAGAGTAATCATGTTTATTCTCTTACTTTTAAATAATTTTATTACATAATTTTCTCTATATATTATTGCTTAATAATAGCAAGAGGAAAGCAACAAGCTTAAACATTCTAGTCAAAAGAAACTGTTTGCTCTATATTCACACATTACTAAATAAAGATCAACTCTTTTCTCATCACAGCAACCAAAGTCTTTTTTTTGTTAAGGAGATTTCTCATTTTTAAATACCTATCTTTACACTAGTTACATTGTAGACAAATCTGCTATAATGAAAATGTTTCAAGCACCAAGAATTTGAACAAAAATATATTACCTTCTCATACAACTATTCAGTGGTGGGTGAACTTTTAGAGGGGAGAAATTAATTATATACATTTAATCCAGGTTCCATTTGCTTTTGTTGTCCCACTATTTCTGTTTATGGATCAGCTGTGCATCAGATGCACCTTTTTACCCTGTAAATGGGAATAATAGTTCAAGATAATAGTTTTTTTTAATAGTGATTTAATATTGATTTACAAAATTATGAGACACCATTTCCACCACCAGAATTCTGTGTTCCCATCCCTCTACTGGAAAATGCAGTAGTTCTCCCAAGGTCACAGATATGGGCCACCTATTTTTTTCTTTTTCTTTTTCTTTTTCTTTTTTATTTTATTTATTTATTTTTTTGCAGGGAAGTGAGTCCTACCCCAGAGGTTCCAGGATTGGGAGAAACATAGGCTCTATAGACAAAGTGGGGAGATTTCTGTTGTCTTAGGGTTTACGAAGACAATAGATAGTTATTGCAATAATCACATTGTTTGGCAATTGGGTTAACTTTGAAGAATCCCTTTGTTAGGATTTGTTGTATCATACACACCCTCACCATATTTCACCATACCTGTTATTTCTATAACTATATTTATATGACTTTATAACTTTTATATGATTTTTATAACTATTTATTTATATATTTATATTTATTTCTATAACTACCTATATTTATATGTATTTGCCTATTTTTTTCCTATGACCCTGCCCTCCCTAAACTTCCTGCTTACAGCTATACCTTTTGCTACTTCCTTTTTCTTCTTCTCTCTCTGGGTCTTGGGGTCTCCATGGAATTGGAGTTCAGAGCCCTCTCTTCATCTTCCCCCTAGCATTGTTCTCCTTTTGGGGGTATGAGACAGATACTTTTGAGGTTTCAGAAAGTGGAAATTCTGGAATTTTTAATTCACTGGACATGGGCATTGGCAGGTCAGTCTATCCCCTCAGTTCATTTTTGTTTTTCTCTAGTGGTTAAGGGCTCTGGAGAGGTAAAGTTCTCGGACACATTGGTGAGGTCATCTGCCCAGGAAAGTTAGGTTAGAATCATAGTATTGTCTGCAACTTAGTGGATAAAAGGCAACAAGATACAAAGCAAAAGAAAATGATAAAGTTGAACAATAAACACAAATCCAAAAGTAGGAAGAGAGCAGGTGAGAACAGGGGTCTTAAGATGGAAAGAAGCTAGGAAATCTATTTTAGGTATGTTTAGGCTGCACTTGTTTCTTGAGAAAGCAGAATAAATTTGCACCTTTTGGAGAGTGGTGCAGTCCATACCATTGCTGCTCTACAGTGATGGCAAGGTCCTGGAGAGGCTCACAAGAGAGCTTATGATGATGTTCCTGATATAAATGACCAATGATGGTAGAGAGGAGGACCTCTTAGAGATCTAGGCTTATAACTATGTGTAAATTCAAGAATATCCTAAGGCCTCAGATGATGGGGTAGCCTGGTATTGGCCACAAAGGCCATCATTAAATGAGCCATTCTTTTGTTCTTTTCCAGATTTTGTAGGCTATTTTTTTTTTAATTTTTTATTTAAGAAAGGATTAGTGAACAAAAGCATAAGGTAGGAGGGGTACAACTCCACACAATTCCCACCACCCAATCCCCATAACCCACTCCCTCCCATGGTAGCTTTCCCATTCTCTATCCCTCTGGGAGCATGGACCCAGGGTCGTTGAGGGTTGCAGAAGGTAGAAGGTCTGGCTTCTGTAGTTGCTTCCCCGCTGAACATGGGCGTTGACTGGTCTGTCCATACCCCCAGTCTTGTAGGCTATTTTTTTTTAATATTTATTTATTTTCCATTTTGTTGCCCTTGCCATTATTGTTGTTGTAGTTATTATTGTTGTTATTACTGATGTTGTCGTTATTGGATAGGACAGAGAGAAATGAGGAGAGAAGGGGAAGACAGAGGGGAAAGATAGACACCTGCAGACCTGCTTCACCACCTGTAAAGCGACTCCCCTGCAGGTGGGGAGCCAGGAGCTCAAACCAGGATCCTTATTCTGGTCCTTGAACTTTGCATCACATGCGCTTAAACCCTCTGCGCTACTGCCCAACTACCTTGTAGTCTATTATTTTATCTGACAAGCATAAACTTTCTCCCAGTTGATGAAGTGTCGAGTGTCATTTGTTGTATCCAAACTTGTTTTAGGTTTGTGGTGTCAGGCCTCAAGTGAGGGAGGAAATGCACTTAGGATTTTAGTGATGTCTAAGTTATCCTTAAGTTTAACTGCACTTACTTGTTTGATCATACTGATAAAGGTTGTTATAGCAACAGTAATTGTCCTTTAGTTGATACATATTTGCCATTATATCTCTTTGCTAATTGCATACAGTATTTGTTGTTAAGACCGTCAAAATGACAAAAAATGCCACTGCTGTCAGTATAGATTAGGAAATACATCCTATTATTTTGTGTATTTATTTGAGTAGATTGATTGAGAGAAGTGAAGTAGGGGGGTATAAGAGAAGGGTGTCTAAGTCTAAGTAGTAAATATTGGATTTATTATGCCTTCACAACCACTATAGCAACAGAAACAATAAAATATGTAGGAATAAACCTAACAAAATAAGTGAAAGACATGTCTACTGAAAATGATGAGTCACTATTTAAGAAAATAGAAAAAGATACATAGAAATGGATAGATGTATTATTTTCATGGATTGGAAGAATTAACATAGTCAAAATGAATATTCTGCTCAGAGCAATTTACAAATTTAATACAATACCAATCAAGGTCCCATCAATTTTTCTTTTTTTAAGAAAATAGAACAAAACCTACAAAAGTTCGTCTGGAACCAGAAAGCATCTAGAATTTCCAAAACAGTCTTGAGAAAAATGTACAGAAATGGAGGCATCAGACTCCCATATCTCAATTATATTATAAGGCCATCATAATCAAAACTGCCTGGTACTGGAACGAAAAATAGACACACTGACCAGTGGAACAGAATTGAAAACCCAGAAATAAGCCATCACACCTATAGACATCTAAACTTTGACAGTGGGGCCCAAATTACTAAATGGGGAAAAGGAGAATCTCTGCAACAAATGGTGCTGTATTGAGAAAGTTGGGTTGAAATGTGCAGATGAATGAAATTTAACCACTACATTTCACCAAAAACAAAAGTAAACTCTAAGTATATCAAAAACCTGGACATTAGACCCAAAGCTATCAAATACTAAGAGAAAATATTGGCAGAACTCTTTTCTATCTAAATTTTATAGACATCTTCAATGTCACAAATCCCTTTATAAGAAAGACTAAAACAAAAATAAACCAATGGGACTACATCAACTTTTTTTTTTTTTTTTTTATCTAGAGCAATGTTCTGTTTAAGTTTATATTGGGGCCAGGGATTGGATCTGGGACATCTGGTCCTACCTCCAAAGCCTATAAAATAATTGTTTTAAGAAATTGTTGTGGAAGTTGCATAATTCATATTTAATCATACTCCATTTTTAAGAATTTTTGTCATGTGACTACATCTGGCTTCAAGGGAATCTGGGGAAGGTTGTAGTTTTCTGCAGTTATTCACAAGTACTTCATAACAAATTATTGCATTTATATCATTCACAGTTTACTGGTAGTTACTGTAGTTGGCATGTAATATTCTGTTTCATGAATTATCTCTCTAAATGTGGACTGTTTGCCCAATAATTACTTTTCTTCCTAAATATAGGCTTTTTTGTTTGTTTGTTTGTTTTCTTTTTCTCCTGAGGGCACTGTGACAGTATTTGTGATTTTGTTTGTTTATATTTGTATTTAGCTAGATCAGTTCAGACATTTTGCTAAGATCAAAATAATGTTTTCCTACCATGCAAAAATCAATTAATCTATGGAACTTTATGTAAATATCTGTTGTAGTGGGATTTGCTAATTTAACTATGGACTCTTCATGTTTGTTTTGGTAGGATAGTGTCATCAGGGAATAGTATGAGTACTGAATGGCCATATTGCCGAAGCCTTTTGAAAATAGGAATAAATAACTAGAGAAAGAATTAATGTTATCTGAATAAAATAGGGAATGGTGGAGTAAAAACAGTAATTCAATGAAATTACACCATTTTATTTCATCTACCAATGGAAAAAAATGTAAAGATGTGCACTATAATCTAGAAGAGCTAAGTCAGGAGAGTAAGGACAGGCTTTTCTCATTTTACCTTGCCAACCTCCAGGTTATTTTAGGTGTGTTATTTTTAATAGTCATATACTATCTTTGTCACGTTTAAAGCATCAGTAATTACAGAGTAATAACAAGTGAAAGAGAAGTACTGGCTTCCGCAATTTTGGGGGGAAAAACTGAAGGTTCCATAAAGATTCAACTCAGTTCCATCTTTTTACCAAACTCTCTGAGTTGTTTTTTTCTCTCTTTTTTCTTGTGTGTTGAGTATTTGCTCCTTGTTTTAGTTTTAGTTTTAAGAGACTGTGTCCTTTTATTGCATATAAATTTCAGCACTGTATAGTGCAGACACTAAGCCTATCTGTAGTAGTTCCAAGTGAGCTACAACAATTAATATTAATGGATAACACAAAAACTTTGAGATTATGTAGGCTCACTGGTCATCACCAATAATGATTATTATGATAAACACTCGCTTAGATGAAGATGTAGAATAAGTTATAAATTACACAATGTGTGCAGTATCCAGAAACTAAAAGTAGGCTGACTTCAATTAACAAAACCCTCTAAAAATGAAATAAATGCAGATGAATGACTTATTTCACTCACATTAATTTACTGCTCTATATAGACGGTGTTTTGAAAATCTTCATCCTTTGGAATGCTGAACTGCCTTTAAAATTTTTTTTTTTTTATCTATTTAAAAAAGGAGACATTAACAAAACTGTAGGATAAGAGGGGTACAACTCCACAGAAGTCCCACCACCAGATCTCCATATCTCATCCCCTCCCCTGATAGCTTTCCTATTCTTTATCCCTCTGGAAGTATGAACCCAAAGTCATTGTGGGATGCAGAAGGTGGAAGGTCTGGCTTCTGTAAATCCATGGCACTTCTTTATGCTGACACTAAATCTGAAGAAGAAGATATCCAGAAATCACTCCCATTCACTGTTGCAGCAAAATCAATAAAATACCTAGGAATAAACCTGATCAAAGAAGTAGAATACTTGTATACTGAAAACTATGAATCACTATTCAAGGAAATTGAAATTGATACCAAGAAATGGAAAGACATCCCATGCTCATGGATTCGAAAAATTAATATCATCAAAAATATTCTCTCCAGAGCTATATACAAATTTAACACAATACTCATCAAAGTTCCACCAAGCTTCTTCAAGAGAATAGAACAAAAACTACAATCATTTATATGGAACCAGAAAACACTCAGAATTGCCAAAACCATCTTGAGGAAAAGAAACAGAAATGGAGTCATCACACTCCCAGATCTCAAACTATATTATAAGGCCATCATCATCAAAACAGCCTGGTACTGGAACAAAAATTGGCACACAGACCAGTGGAACAGAATTGAAAGCCCAGAACTAAACCCCCACACCTATGGACATATCATCTTTGATAAGAGTGCCCAAAGTATTAAATGGAGGAAGGAGGCTCTCTTCAATAAATGGTGCTGGGAAAACTGGGTTGAAACATGCAGAAGAATAAAACTGAACTGCCTTTTTAAATACTGGTATAGTCTTGTGAATTCTTAATATATCTTGACTATTAACACTTTGTCTGACATGTAGCATATACATATCATTTCTCATTCTGGAGGATGTCCCTCTTTTTTTTTTTTTCTTGCCTCTAGGATTATCGTGGGGGTTTGGTGCCAGCACTAGGAATCTACTGTTCCTGGAGATGATTTTTTCTATTTGATTGGATAGGACAGAGAGAAATATAGATGCCTGCAGACCTGCTTCACCACTTATGAAGCAACCCTCCTGCAGGTGGGGAGCCTTGGGCTTGAACTGGGACCCTTGAGTGAGTCCTTGTGCTTCATGTTATGTGCATTTAACCTGGTGTGCTACCGCCCAGCCAGTGTTTCTCTGTTTTGGTTCTGTTATCTTTTGCTGTGAAGAATATTTTTGGTTTGATGTAATCCAAGTAATTAATTTCCTCTTTTGTTTTACTTACTGTTGGGTTCAAGATTCTAGTATCATTTCTAAAGTATCTATCATGTAGTGTTCTCCTGATATTACATCATGGCTTTTCTGACAACACAATGTTTAAAAAGATTATAAAAGTAATTGATAAGAATTTACAAATAAATCATATCTTGACATATCTTGAATATGGGATGATTTCACTCTGACAGAAGTTGAAAAATAATAACAAAAGGGAAAACACAAAGCAGAAGTTGGGACAATCAAAATATACTATTGTCTTGCTACAAATTCTAAGGTTTTTTTTTAAATATTAATTTTATTTATTTATTCCCTTTTGTTGCCCTTGTTGTAGTTATTAATGTTGTTGTCGTGGTTGGATAGGACAGAGAGAAATGGAGAGAGGAGGGGAAGACAGAGAGGAGGAGAGAAAGATAGATACCTGCAGACCTGCTTCACCGCCTGTGAAGGGACTCCCCTGCAGGTGGGGAGCCGGGGTTCGAACCGGGATCCTTATGCCGGTCCTTGTGCTTTGCCACCTGCGCTTAACCCATTGCGCTACAGCCCGACTCCCCAAATTCTAAGTTTTACTAATACTAGGTCTTCATTTGACTTTAGAGACATGATCCAATTCAAAATACTGTGGTCTACTAATATTTGTTGTGCATTCAAAGTTCTTGTGACATTCCCTTCTTGGTATGTTACTGAATTTCCTATCTTATGATGTGCTAATTGAGAGGACCACATTCCTTTCAGAAATTTCATTTTTGAAACTCTTAACAAGCTTCTGGAAATCATTTAAAAAGAGAGTTCTTTTTTAAATATTTATTTCTTTTTTGCTGTTCTTGTTTTTATTGTTGTTGTAGTTATGATTAATATCGTCATTGTTGGATAGGACAGAGAGAAATGGAGAGAGGAGGGTAGTAAAGGGAGGGGGCAAGAATATAGACACCTGCAGACCTGCTTCACCGCCTGGAAGGGATGCCCTTGCAGGCGGGGAGCGGGACTCAAACTGGGGTCCTCAAGCTGGTCCTTGCACTTCGCGCCAAGTGCAGTAAATGCACTGTTCTACCACCTGAACCCAAAGAGAGTTCTTTTAAGGTAAACATGAAACCTCTTCTAAAATCAGCACAGGAGACTTATTTTAAAAATACCAATGTGGATGTTAAATTTAATGTACTCACCTAGTTTGCATTTAACTTGTTGCCTAAGTGAAGAAAAAAAAGTGGTATAGATAACTTGGCAAAAATATATATTATTTATTTTTCCACAGGTAAAAGAGAATCAAGGAAGATACCCTGCAGACTTATTCTTGTTACTACCCTCCCTTTCCACACACGTCTCTTTTTTTTTTTATAAGTTCTCATACCTTAATATTTCATTTCTCAAATAAATAACCCTTAAGGTTTTGAGCCAGTGAAATAGCTCATTTGTATAGTTTGTTGTTTTGTCATGTGTGCGACACTGTTTCAAACCAAGATCCCATTGCATAGGATGAAATTGTGCACTGTGGTTTTTCTTTCCTTCTATCCTTATTTGTCTCTACTAAGTAGCATTAACAATTGTGAAACGATATTGCATTTCTTCAAACTAAAATTGCTCTAGAAACCCTCTTCTCCGTATCCCTCATCCTGGCTCACCTGGACATAATTAGTGATAGGCAGCAATTGCATCGAGAGTGATATACTCAGTGTCTTTGTAATTGTTTCCTGTTGAACCCCCGTTCATCCATATAAAGTGCTGAATAATGCTAATGGTAAATTAGCATTAATCAGCAGAAGCATCCCTCTTTCCAAGTGGAGTCACCATCTCTTCACCCCTAACACCTTCAACCTTACCATGATTTTATTTTTTGTACCTATTTACCATACTGTGATCTGCTTTTAATGCTTTTCTTTATATAAAATGGTTTCTGAATTTCTTCTTAATCAAACGGTTATCTATTCTAATGTGATAGTGTTCTTGTGGTATTGTGAAAACAGGGGGCTTGTCTTTTTTTTTTTTTTCCAACTGCTGCATCTTCGCCACAACCTTCCGACATCAGGAATCCCATGACATATTTAGCCCCATAATCCAAAATCTTTTCTTTTTTTTCAAGTTAGTCACCTATATACATTTTCTCAAGATGAAAATTTTTTGCTTAAGATGAAGGGAATTACTAAACTGTTACACGTAACAGTAGTATATTAAAATTAAAGAGCTTAAAGCAGTACTATAAAGCTTGATACCAGATAAATCAGAAAAAAAATTGCATAACTCTTAACTCATTTATAATATCATTGGGCTGTTACTTTAAATTAAACTGTGATCTATGAGGTTTAATTAATGAATATTTGGTGCCTGGATTTCAAGTATGTGTGATCCAGCTTCTCCAAACTCATTTTTTTAAATATTTATGATAGAGACAGACAGACAGAGAGGGAAGAAAGATACAGAAAGGGAAAAATATCGTAGTACTGCCCCCACTTTATGTAAAGATCCTCCGTGCCATGATGCTTATATATGGTGCTGAGATTCAAACCCCGGACTTTGTTCATGGAAAAGTATGTGTCCTATCTTGTCCCTTCATAATGTGTTTTGATGCCAGCAACACTACTTTGGGTTCATAGAAAAATATTATTTTTTAGTAGCTACTCGGGGTTTTATTTACTTTATCACAAAAGTCATTTTATCCAACAAAAACTGCCAAGATTGTTAAAACTCAGGGCCAGTACAATCTGAAACTAAATGGTACAACTTTATTTATTTTCTGCAGGTCATCACTAAGCTCTCACGCTTGTTATGCCAGGAATCAAATCTGGAACCTTTCATGTGCTAGTCTCTCTCTCTCTCTCCACCTCTCCTCACCTCTCTCTCTCTCTCTCTCCACCTCTCCTTTTCTCTCTCTCTCCTTCTCTCTCTCTCCAACCCTATATTTTGAATCTTTGTATTTTCTTTCAGAAATAGCTTTCAGTGACAAATAGAATTTTTCACATATTTTATCAGAGTCCTGCATTATGATTATTTTATGAACTCAGTGATGAATAATAATAAGCAGGGATTGCCAATATGATATTTAAAATGGGGGATTATACTCTTGTGAGTCACGTTACTACTCAGTAGTTAACATTTATAGTGCTCAAAAATGAATGTCATCAATAATAGTTTAATCAAATATTAATTATCCTGTAGCAGTCTTTATTCCTAACAATTTGGGATAATTGAAATTTAAAATCAAATGTCCATAAAGTGAGAATTTATTATTTTATCACTTGGTTACATTAAGATAGTGAACCACTAGGTACCACAATATAAGTATTTGGAATAAAGCTATTGTGATTTTCCAATGCAGATAATTCAAAGCACAAATAAATGATCTTTGTCCTCTTGCTTAAATATTTCCCTGGATAGTAATTATATCACATTTCTTAGAGAGAAACAAATGATAGGAATACATATTTATCTACATTATAGGTTTCTAGTGAATTACTAATATTCATATTAAAAAGTCTTAGATATTTTTTATTAAATATCACACTGTGATTTGTCTCACAATGATTTAAAAAAATGCAATGGAGGCCCAGTTAGTATCAACAGTGAAATAATGAACTCTTAGGGAGGCAGAGTGATCTTAGTTTTGAATACTTATTAAGTATTTATAAGTACACAAAGTTCATAATAATAATAAAAGAGAAAGATTGCTGGACTCTGCAAGATAATGGAGTATTTGTCATTGTTATTAAGTAAGCATATTAGTATATTTTAATTCACAGATGAAAAAAGTGGAATCTTCCTGTGGCATTGTCATTTTTGTTAAGGGCACTTTGAGAATCAAAGTAACATATGGGATTTGGTTTAAACTCAATGACTCCTTTCCATATCTTTTAAAGTATGTATCCAATTATAAGTATGGTGCAGTATAATTGTCAGTATATTCAAAGGAAACTAATTCAGACACATTTTTTTATCTTGCCTGATTATATATTGGTAAATTGATTATTTTGATAAATATAAAGAAATAATTATCAATTTAACTGATTGGGATTCATGTTTACCTAAATTAATGGCATTTGCACCTTTGTAAATTAGTAATACAGATCTAAGTCTAGTATGTAACATTAGAATTCCAATATAGTTAAAAAAAAAAAAGAATAGGGAGCGGGGGTAGATAGCATAATGGTTATGCAAAGAGTCACTTGTACCTGAGTCTCCAAAGTCTCAGGTTCAATCCCCTGCACCACCATAAGCCAGAACTGAACAGTGCTCTGGTAAAAAAAAAAAAAAAGAAGATGAATAGGGTTTCTTCTTAAAATAGTAGTGACCATAAATTAACATTGACTTGATAAACCCACATTAAAAGTAACTCACCCAATATTTGTAACATATACATTTATTTCTAGTTAATGTTTTATAATTACTCATTATATATAGTGTTCATGTTTGATCTATAAACAGTAAAGATCTCTGTGATACTTATATATTATTTGCATATAACTGTTAAAATTGTAAACCATTATAAATTTGCAGTTGAGCAGCGGATTAAATGCACGTGGCTCAAAGCCCAAGGACCAAGTAAGGATCCAGTTCAAGACCCCGCTCCCCACCTGCTGGGAAGTCACTTCACAAGTAGTGAAGCAGGTCTGCAGGTGGCTATCTTTCTCTCCCCCTCTCTGTCTTCCCCTCCTCTTTCCATTTCTCTCTGTCCTATCCAACAACAACAACATCAATAATAACTACAACAATAACAAAAGGGAATAAATAAATATAAAAAAATTTAAAAAAAAATAAAAAATAATATAAATCTCTTTCTTTCTTTAACACAAAAGCTTTGCCTTAACATAAAAGTAATTTTCAATGTGTTTCTTCCTAAAACTCTTGCTATTTGATACATCTTTTATTATTTTAATAAAAAACATGATTTTGTCGTATCTATTTACATTACATAGTGATTAAATGTCTTATTACAATAGAATTATATTCCAAAGGGTAAAATTAATAAAGCATCTCATAGTAGATCATACCTTTAAAGAGCTTTATGTGGACAATGAGGATAAGGAAATATTCTGAAAATGGAAGAACCCAGGGGGGCATAAAAATACTAGAAAAATGTATGTTAGGCACTCTAAGTACATATAAATAGAACATTTTGATTTCAAATATCAAGAGACTTGGAAGATAAGTTAGAGATGTGTGTGCTGTCTGACTAAAAAGAAAATTAGGAAGGCTGAAAGGTTCTAGGATTAGCCATGGATAATGTTTGCAGGCTTACTTGAAATTTTGAGATGAACCATAGCCATTCATTCCAATGATAAATTCATCCTTCTTTTAAAAAAATTTTTTGTTGTGCTTAACCCACTGCACCACTGCCAACCCCTCTTTTTTTATTACAGCAGTTATTTTTTTACAGCAGTTATATATGATTATTGAAAAGCATTATATAATACAAATACATAGAAGCCATTAGTTAATCTCAGTATTTAGAGGTAAACTCAAAAACAGCTTGCTAGGATTAAATTAAAATATCTGTGAAAATCAAGACCAAAATATCTATGAAAATCAAGACCAAATCAAATGTAGGCAATGACAACAAATTGATTTGTAAGGATTGTATTATGTAGGTTCTAATTCTACTAATAGATTTTGCTGTAGCTCAGATGTGATAGGAAGGAAAACCAGTTTTGATTGAAGTACTGTTAGAATTTCTTAAATGGTAGTGACCTAAACTAACTAAAAGTGTGAAAGAAAACAAGGGAAAATAAATAATAATACATGTCATAGACTTTCCTGCTAAAATTGAAAGTGCAGCAAAAAGAATAAATATATCTTTAAGTCTGGTGGAAAGAAATACTCATAAATTAAATTTGAAAATGTAGACTTGTGTATTCATTGGCTTATAAACTAACGTTGAAAAATATTTGTCATCTACTTGAATAGCATGTTATCTTATTAGAAATAAAAACATACATAAAATAAAATGTCTTCTTAAGTCAAAAGCATAGTTACTGATGAAAACAGCATAACTGTTAACTTGTCCTTCTCAACAGCCTTAATTGAAAAATGATTGCATGGTTCAAAATGGCTTCTGTTATCCCTCTTCATTGAACCATTAGTTTTTGTTTGTTTGTTTGTCATGTCAGGGCTTCATTGCTCTGGGCTTCCTCTTTCAGATATGAAGAGAGAGAAGGGAACAGTGGGGGTTGGTTAGACCAGAACCTTGGTCAAGTGCATCTCAAAGCAGGAACACTGTCAAAGTGAGCTTTCTTTCTCTTCCTTCCTTCCTTCCTTCCTTTCTTCCTTCCTTCCTTCCTTCCTTCCTTCCTTCCTTCCTTTCTTCTTTCTTTCTCCCTTTCTTTCTTTTTATTTTATTTTTTGCTGGTCTTGAATCATTATATTTCAAAGAAAAATTAAATTAAATGCATAGAAGTAGTTTAAAAGGTAAATAAATTAAATTTGAAAATGTAGATTTGTGTATTCATTAGCTTATAAACTAACTAATGTTTAAGTCATCCACTTGAATAGCATGTTATCTTATTAGAAAAAAATAAATACATAAAAGAAAATGTCTTCTTAGAGCATAGTTACTGATGAAAACAGCATAATTGTTAACTTGTCCTCCTCAAACAGTCCTGAAATTTAGAGATTAAAGATTCAAAGTTAGAGGATGATATTACAAATAGTCTTGAAAAGGGAGGTGTACAGCTGGTAGGATTGTTAGAACATTCAATCTGAAATGTTAGCTCTTTGTTGCCAAAAGAATAGGGTACATGTGCCTGAGGCTACAAAGTCGAAGGTTCAAGCCTCTTCACCACCATAAGCCAGAGATGATAAGTGCACTGGTAAAAAAAAAAAAAGAGAGAGAGAAAAAGAAAATAAAATCCATATAAGTACAGAATGCCTTATTATTCAACAATATATTATGATCAGGAAATCATACACACACACACACACACACACACACACCACTGTATGTCAAAGGCACCTACTAGTATCGGAACAAAATGATTTGCCAAGTCAGCACAGTGATATGGTTAACAATCAGGTGGAACATGGCTTGGGTTATGTACCAAAGAACTCCTACTCAAGGTCAAAGAACTCTATTGAAACTATTCAGCTAAAAGATTTTACAGATTTTTGTTATCTCAGCAGTACAAAGAACAAAAGACAAAATAACCTCAAAGGTCAGCATGTTTTTTTTTTTTTTTTTTTGACAGCAAGCAAGCAAGCATTTCAGAAGCAAGATAAATGGGCTTCAAAATAATGCCCTGTGGAACCTCCATCTAACTCACCACTGTCCTGAAGTGCCTGTGCTTGTGGGGCTTGAGACAGAGCTCTCTCCATTTTATACACTTGTTTAAATTTCAGTCATTCATTAGTGAGAGCAACAAAAAGATAAGAATCATAAAACTATAAGAGATAAGATAACAAAGCAATATTCTTGAGCCAAATCTGGATTATTTCTTCCTTCCTTCCTTCCTTCCTTCCTTCCTTCCTTCCTTCCGTCCTTCCGTCCTTCCGTCCTTCCTTTCTCTCTTTCTCTCTCTCTTCCTTTTTCTCAGCCTATGAATCCACTGCTTATGGTAGCCTTTTTTTTTTTTTTTTGCCATTTTATTAGACAATACAGAGAGAAATTGCGAGAAGGTGAGGAGATAATAGAGAGGAAAAATGATAAGACACCTGCAGACCTGCTTCCCTGCTTTTTGAAGCATCCTCCCTGCAGGTGGGGTGCCTGGGACAGGAATCCTGTGCAGGTCTGCACTTAGTATTATGTGCACTTAAGTGGGTGCGCCACCACCCAGCACCCCTAAACTGGATGCTTTCAAAGCAATATTCCTTCAAAATTTTAAACCAGCCTTAAAAGTGTATGTTATTATAATTGCTTTATAGATTAGGAAACTCAGTTTGGAAAGGTAAAGTAACTTGTCTAAGGCCACACAACTAATATGAACCATTAGATGCTTTACATGCAAAGGAAGGTCTTCTTTGTTTGACTTTGAATTTTTTTTTTTTTTTGTTCTTTTGGATACTTTCAAGACACTAAAACAAATGCCATCTTCTCTTTACAATCTTTCAAGTTTCTGCCTTCAAAACTCTACCATTCTCACTGTTGGCAGAGCTGAGGACACATGCTCTGTTTTGCTCACACTTCCTAATATGTGACAACTTAAGAAAGTATATTGTGTGAATGTATAAATTTTTATTATTTTCTTTCTTCAATAAAATGATTCCCTTTAAGTGATGTACCACCTTTTATAATTGTATCCATAGTTACCATAATGAATTAAACACGTAGTATTAATGCTTAAGTAGATGAAATAATCTCACATCGCAGATTTTTAAGACCTTTTAGGAGAGGATGATATTAGAACAGGGAAGGTGCCACAGATGAAGTAATGAATCAGCTAGATGAAAGATATATACCACATCACAGATTTTTGTTTGCCTTATTTTTATTAACTTTCCCTTTTTATGTACTTTACAAGGAGGAGGGTAATGATTTATAGCACCGTTGTTGACACAAAGGTACAGCCCCTCATCTCTGCATGATAGGTGTCTACCTGTTTGGAAGACAGTTGTTTCCCCCCAACCTAGGCTCCCTCCCAAGCCCTTTCATCTCTTTCCTAACCCTCCTTCCCCAGAATCTTTTTTTTTTTTTTTTTTGGTGTAATACACCATACCCAGTCCAATTTCACTTTATGCTTGCCCTTACTGTCCCTTCTTCTTTTCTTTATTATTATAATTTTTATTTATAAAATGAAAACACTGACAAGACCACATGATAAGAGGGGTACAACTCCACAGAATTCCCACCACCAGAACTCCATATCCCATCCCCTTCCCTGATAGCTTTCCTATTCTTCAACCCTTTGGGAGTATGGACCCAGGGTCATTATAGGGTGCAGAAGGTGGAAGGTCTGGCTTCTGTAATTGCTTCCCCATTGAACATGGGGATTGGCAGGTCTATCCATACTTCTAGCCTGTCTCTCTCTTTCCATAGTGAGACAGAGATTTGATGAAGTGGGGCTCCAGGACACATTGGTGGGGTCCTCTGCTATGGGAGGTTGAGTTAGCATCATGGTAGCATTTGGAACCTGGTGGCTGGAAAGGAGTTAAGATATAAAACAGAACAAACTACTAACTAACTGTCCCTTTTTAATTTTTTTTTTATTTAAGAAAGGAGACATTAACAAAACCATAGAATAAGAGGGGTACAATTCCACACAATTCCCATAACCCAATCTCCATATCCCATCCCCTCCCCTGATAGCCTTCCCATTCTCTATCTCTCTGGTAGCATGGACCCAGGGTCCTTGTAGAAGGTGGAAGGTCTGGACCCAGGGTCGTTGTAGAGGGTGGAAAGTCTGGCTTCTGTAATTGCTTCCCTGCTGAACATGGGTGTTGACTTGTCGGTCCAGACTCCCAGTCTGCCTCTCTCCATGATTGTTCAACAATTTGTTTGTCCTTTTTTTTTTTTTTTTTTTTTAAGGTCTTCCTCTGAGTGTGATCATTCTGTATTGAGCCTACTCTTTCCAATGAGCTTGTAGAATTCTAAGTAATCTTAGTGGTGACACAATAATTTGATGTAAGCAGCATTGTACCATGGTAGGAATGGAAAAGTACTTGGTCACAGAAGCAATGGAAAATTAGTTGCTTAGAAAGAAGTTTAAGTGCCAAAATTAAAAATGTGGACATTATCTAGATGGTGTTAAGAATCACCACAAGTTCACATTCTAACAAAGTCCCAAAACCTAGATATACACCAGTTTCTGTGAGAAAGAGCATATCTTCACACGTATCTATAAACTACTGCAAAATATATACCTGAAAGCAGAATTACACTAGAGTTTGCAGTGAGTACCCCCCTAACACTTCCTCTCCACTATTCCAACCTTTTTGTCCATGATTGCTCAACAATTTGTTTGGCTTCGTATGTTAACTCTCTTTTCAGTCACCAGGTTCCAGATGTCTTCAGGATGCCGGCCAGGCTTCCCTGGATTGAAGACCCCACCAATGTGTCCTGGAGCTCCGCTTCCCCAGAGACCCACCCTACTAGGGAAAGAGAGAGGCAGACTGGGAGTATGGACCGACCAGTCAACGCCCATGTTCAGCGGGGAAGCAATTACAGAAGCCAGACCTTCTACCTTCTGCAACCCTCAATGACCCTGGGTCCATGCTCCCAGAGGGATAGAGAATGGGAAAGCTATCAAGGGAGGGGGTGGAGATTGGGTGGTGGGAATTGTGTGGAGTTGTACCCCTCTTACCCTATGGTTTTGTTAATTAATCCTTTCTTAAATAAAAAAAAAAAAGAATCACCACAAATCTTTGTGTGGAGAGAAGGCATGTTCACATAATGGTTTTCAAGATAAGCCTTGCTTGAGTTGTAGAATGAATGAAATAACCCTGAAAGACCATTGAAAAGAATTGCTACAATTTTTCTTTTTAATCCGTAGTTTGAAACAAAACATTAGTAAGATCATAAAGATTATACCAGTCTGAGAGGTATCACAGAGATGAAATTAACTACATATTTGAGAAGAAACATATTTAAAACAGTATGAGATATTCCACTCCATGTCTGATGATGACTGCACTACTTACTACTGCTAAAGAAAAAGTTTTGGGGCCAGGCAGTGGTACTCCTGGTTAAGCACACACATTACAGTGCACAAGGTCTTGGGTTCAAGGCCTTGGTCCCCACTTACAGGTGGGAAGCTTCATGAGTGATGAAGCAGGGATCCAGGTATCTCTCTGTCTCTCTCACTATCTCCCCTTCCCTTTGACCTGACTATCTCTATCCAATAAGTAAATAAATATATATATTTTTTGCCTCCAGGATTATTGCTGGGGCTCGGTACCTGCACCACAAATCCACTGCTCCCGGAGGCTATTTTTTTCCCTTTTGTTGCCATTGTTGTGGTTATTATTATTGTTGTTATTGATATAATTGTTGGATAAGACAGAGAGAAATGGAGGAGGAGTGGAGAGAGAAGACAGAGGCGGAGAGAAAGACAGACACCTGCAGACCTGCTTCACTGCTTGTGAGACTTTCTTCTTTCCTTCCTTCCTTCTTTTCCTCCTTTATGTCTGTCTCTCTCTTTTTTCTACACGAGAACACTGCTCAGTTCTGGCTTATGGTAGTGCTCGGGACTAAATCTTCCTTTATTTTCTTATTTATTTATTTAGTTTTACCAGAGCACTGCTCAGCTCTGGCTGATGGTGGTGCAGGGTATTGGACCTGAGATCCCCCTGCAAGTGGGGAGCCAGGGGCTCGAACTGGGATCCTTATGCAGGCCCTTGTGCTTTGTACCATGTGCGCTTAACTTGCTGTGCTACCGCTGGTTCATGATAAATCAACAATTTGTATGGCTTTATGTTAACTCTTTTTCAGCCACCAGTTTCCGGATGCTACAATGATGCCAACCAAACTTGACCTTTGATCTGGCACAACACTGCATGTTGTCTAAGTAAACTATTTCATTGACCCTTCACAAAAACTTTTCATTAAATTATTTTGTTTAATTTTGAGAACAATGATCAACATCAACAATGCTGTATTCAGTTTCTATAAAAAGAAATTGGGGCTGAGATCTTAAGTAACTTGCTGAAATATGTGATATATATAAGACTATGTTCAGCTAATAAACTTTAATATAATTGTTTATTCATTATATTTTTTCTTGTAAATTGAGTAAAAAGTGCTATAATTTAAAGTTATATATAGAAATACATGCCATATACATTTAGGGTAAATTCAATGCCATACATGCAAGGCTATTTGAAACTTGCCCTGCTGATTGTTGGAACTTCCAGAAACATTTCTAGTGACTTTTTATTCTTCTTGCAGATACAACAGTCTTGGAAATGCTAAGATTATATCAGTTAAGAACTTTCTTAAACTGTTTAAAGCACATTTGAAGATATTTGTATATTTAAATTTTGATATTAATATTCAATACTTAATTCTTGACTTACTTGCTTTTGACCATTCAGAAGTACCTAGGGATGTATTTTGTTAGACTATATTTTAAAACAATGTAATATATTTTCCTTTTATTATTGGGAGGTGGAGATAATGGCTTAGAGTATTGTTATTAAAGCATAGGTATGATTTCTCCTCTCACCATGATAGATGTATGCAACACACTCTTACTCCCAACCTGTTCCTTTGTTACCATCATGCAGCAAGACCCCAAAGATCCTCCATCCCCTACACACACACACCTCACAGTCCCTTCCTCAGAGTCCTATGCTTGTTAAGCAATACAACAAACTGAGTTCGAGTTTTACTTTATAATGTAGTATATATTTATCTCAGTCATAGAAGTATATCCAGATATCTCTGCATTATGAATTGTGAGGAAGCACAAGTAAATCTTGTTTGTATTCTAACACTTGGAACATGTGTATTATTGAATATCAGAGACTGAGAATTAATATTGAACTATGAGGATAGTGTTCAATCTGGATGTGTGATCGTTTATAACAAAAGGAGTCAAAGAAGAGGAAACTTGACAGGATTATTTTCAACAACAACATGTTATGAATGTGATGGATATGGGATATTGTGGTAGCTATTATAAATGTGAAGATTTTAAGTTAAGCAGATCGTTTCAAATTACCAAGTCTTTGTATGTTTTGGACGTAGCTCAAATATCATTTTATTTGATGGCCACAAGAAAACTTAATCATCTGTCTTACTCTTCTAAAGCCTGCTAAAATTGAAACATAAATCTGTTTGCATATCTGTCTCAGACAAAGATGAATGTCTGGATTCAGAGTGTAGGTTTATATTACTATTCAAAGGAAGCAAAATATCTGGGGCCTAGGCAGTACTGTTTATGAAGAGACTAACACTTATAATAATTATCTACATTTATAATGATTAGCCTACATTTACCCTTTTGATTTTTAAATACCATGTAATTTAATTTCAGACATTATAATTGAAAAAAAAGCTACTTCATTTTGTTTTCCTTTTGTTGCCCTTGTTGTTTTATAGTTGTTGTGGTTATTATTATTCTTGTCATTAATGTCATTGTTGTTAGATAGGACAGAGAGAAATGGAGAGAGGAGAAGAAAACAGAGAGAGGGAGAGAAAGACAGACACCTGCAGACCTGCTTCACTGCCTGTGAAGTGACCCTCCTGCAGATGGGGAGCCAGGGGCTCAAACCTGGATCTTTTCGCCAGTTCTTGCGTTTTACGCCAGTGTGCTTAACCCACTGTGCCACCGCCCAGCCCCCACACTTCATTTTTTAAAATCAAATGTCTGACCGTAATTGTCTTTTGGATTTAATATTTTTACATTGGGTGTTTTTTTTATTTGTTTTTTTGTTTTGTTTTTACTGGAGTTCTTCAGCTCTGGTTTATGGTGGGGACTGGGAATTGCACCTAAGATTTAGGACCCTCAGGCCTGACATCTCTTTGCATAACCGTTGTGCTACCTATCCCCACCCAGGTGTGCTTTTTGATGTTAAAGGATTTTTTTTTTTGTAGCTTTGTAGGACAGACTGTACACATTTTATTCCCATTTTGTGCCAACTATGTAATATTCTTTAATATTTTTCTTATGAAAACTAAAAATACACATAATGCTTCACCATCTTTGACATTGCTATTTCAGTACTATATTAAGAATGTAACCCTTAAGCTTAGGATATATTTAACGTAGGGCATCTGGAAAATGTAGAAATAACCCAGGTAATAAGGTAAAAAGTAGATTTTGGTAATCTAATAAGAGTGCATGGACATCATTCTAACATGGAAGTTAATAATGTTTTTCTCTGTTATTTTTAGCAAATTTGGCTAAATCCTATGATATATCAATTAGAAATTCCAAATAGCTATTGAAATAAATTAGAAGTCACGTACTGAATATATGAAAAGTGCTCTCTAAAATACCCAGTTGTGCTGTAATGATACTGGCTTTGGTTTCCAATGGAAGCCTAGTGTTTTTAATGTGAATATCTCTAAATATTTTTCTTGACTATTTAAATTGCCATTGGAATTGTACTTTTGAAAATTAAAAACTTAAAGCTAGCCAAGTATAGACAATTTTGGATTTTCCTTTAAAAATAAATTAGAATTTATATGTTAATACTGAAACTTGAATGAGACCAATTTTGTATCTTTCAGTCAACATGAGGGTGTCAGTTTGTATAGCTCTTATGTAAAAAGCACCCGCATACCCCTAAACTTACATTCAATTTCATGGAATCCTGGCTTTTTGTCCTTTTCTGTACTCTATATTTATTTCTCTTAGTAAAAGAGGGTTCAGCAAAAACAATATGAATATTAATCTATTAAGGGGAATAAACAAAGAGAAATAAGCAAATTAAATCCTATTTTATTACTTGAGAAACCTACCTAACACCTGGCATAATTTCTAACATTTAATTATTCAAAATTAATATTGATATATAAACTTTTTTTTAGTCTGAAAGATTCAGTTTCTGTAAAGTTATATTTTCTTAGCACAGATTTTTGTGCATTATCCAAATCAAGTCTATGGATTTTATTCTTATTTTAATTTATTTTGATTTAACAATCATTTAGAGATTAAATGATTACAAAGGTTATAGTTTATCACCCTTCTCATGTGTGTGATCACACAGATCCCCAGACCCACCACCATGGAGCATATATATATCCCCTTCACTCGGATAGCTAGCCTAGCTTTGTGTCCTTTTTGTTTTTGTAAGCTTGAATATATCTATATCTATATATATATGTATATATATATATATATATATATACATACATATAGTTATTTACTTATATATGGCTTGCTTATTTAAGGTTCATGATTTTTACCTTTTCAATAGCAAAAGATTTTATATTATGTGAAATTTTATTTATAAAGTCTTACTGGAATTGGTTCATTGCTTATTTATTTTTTTCAAACTGTTGAATATGGTTTTAAAATTATGACAGTGCTAAACATGTACTGTCTAGAATATATATATATATATGTTACAAATCCTAAACTACTTACAATTTGATTTATCTACTTATTTTTATTTTATTAGGTTGTAGTTAGTGGATTACAACACAGTTGTTGACACATGGATATATCTTCTCTTTGCCCTGTGATAAGTGTCTGCCAAGTACTCTCTCCTCCAGCTTAGATTATCTCCCCTTTTTAAATGTTTTATTTATTTTAATGAGAGAGGGAGGGAGGGAGGGAAGGAGACGGGGTGGGGGGCGGCGAGATACCAGAACACTGTTTAGGTCTTGTTTATGATGGTGCTGGGGATTGAACCTGGAACCTTAGAGACTTAGGCATGAACGTCTCTTTGCACCACCATTATGCTATTTCCCCAGAACAACTCAGATTCTTTTTCATCATCATGCACTAGGACCAACAAGTCACCTCACCCTGGTGCCCTTCCCAAGTGTCCTTTGCTTTGGTGCAATCCACCAAAATCAGTTCAGGTTTAACTTGCTGCTTTCAATTTTCTGTCCTTGTTTCTCAAGTTTCATCCATATGTGAGATCATCAGGTATTTGTTTTTCTCTTTTTGGCTTACCTTACTTAACATTATTTCTTCAAGTTTCATCTGAGATGACTTCATCACTTCAAACAGCGGAGTAAAGTAAATGGCAAGGGGAAAAACTGAATTGTACTATCTGTGCTGTCTTTGCTTCTCTAAAGATACACTATTCTATGGCAACAACTTATTTAGACATTCACCTCTGTGGATAAAATGTGTGCTATTATACAGTTTGTGATTCAGTCAAAGTGTTTTTTGTCAGCACATAATCATTGATAATATGTCGTCTGCTCTTTTGATCATATTTCATGCCAACTTTTAACTCAGAAGTTTTATTATTGCATTTAGACTTTGAATATGAAGAATATTTAATTAAGGGGGGATGAGCGGTGCCCACTGAGTTAAAGCACACGTGGCTGCAAGCACAGGGACCAGAGGTTCCAGCCCCTGGCTCCCCATCTGCAAAGGCCCGCTTCACAAGCAGTGAAGCAGGTCTGCAGGTGTCTCTCTCTCTCTCCCCCTTTGTCTTCCCCTCCACTCTCAATTTCTCTCTGTCCTATCCAACAACAACAATAACAATGGCAACAAAAATGAAAAAAAAAAAAAGGCCTTCATGAGTAGTGGATTCATAGTAAAGGCACTGATCCCCCAAGCCCCCCCACAGTAACCCTGGAGGCAATATGTGTTTGTGTGTGTGTGTGTGTGTGTGTGTGTGTTTGTGTGTGTGTGTGTGTGTATGTGTGTGCTGCCCATCAATTTCTTATTACCAAATCAATTGTTTCCAGAAAAAGTTTCCTTCCACTATCTTTCTTTAACTTGTACGAAGAGTGGAAAGAACTGTTTAATGAGGAATTATGAATACATCATTGACATAGCTTCATTATGTATTTAAAAGATAACATTTCCAAAATCTGAATGATCTGAGGTGTGTAATTCAGTTACAATAGGTTGCTCGAGTAATGAGCAATGATTTGGTAGATGAAAAAGACTAGTGATTACAAGAAGGAACAGTAAGCTTAACGGCAAGCTTAGTACTTTGTCAGTCATATTCTTGTCATGAAATCTAGAGTCAAGGAATTTTTTTGAACTATTTCTCATAATAGCAAGGGTAATAGAAGGCAAGTGAATATATCACATTATCCCATCAGATCCTTTCCCCTGCTAGTGTTATTTGACACTGAATATTACTGGGATTCTCTGAAACACAAGTCTTTAGATACTAAAAATTGTACTCATACAGCAAGCAAGTGGTGGTTGCATCAGTTCTTTTCTCCAGTTCACCAAGAATCCTTTTCATTCAAATGTACAAACGTATATACTGACATAGCTGTGTGCCCAGCAGACACAGAAAAATGTTATCACTAGCTACACCTATTGAAACTTAGTGAAAAACAGAAAGTAAGACACTATGAGTAGATTTCAGGACATAGGAAACAGTTTTTTGAGAAAGCTTCCTTTTCAGGCTTGCATCAGACAGTGGATGCTTACTTGTTTGTTTTGTTTTTAACTTTAATTATTATTGTTTTTAACCAGAACACTACTCCGCTCTGGCTTATGGTGGTACAGAGTATTGAGCCTGAGAATTTGGAGACTCAGGGATGAGAGTCCCTTGCATAACCATAATGCTATCTATACCCTGCCCTGTTTTTAACATTTTTAGTGAAGGGTTAATTCATTACAGTGTAATATCATTGTCACATGCATATAATTTTGTTATGCACCCAGCACCCGCAGTTCCCTTCTGCTAGCCACTCCCCGCAGAGAGTTCCTTGCTTTGAGGTAATGCACCATGTCCAGTTCATGTTTCACTTTGTTTTCTTCCTCCCTGTTCCTAATTATTAGGTCTCACTTATAAGTGATCACGTGGTATCCATTCTTGGCCCCAACTTGTCTTTAAGGTGTTAGAGGCAAGAAACTTCGGAGACAGTCCACAAAGCACAGCTTTAATTCTGGAACCCATCAAGAGCTGAGGCTAGTTTAATTCTCAACCACCATCATAAGATCATAAGTCAGAGCTAATCACTGCTGTGGTCTGACTTACTTTCTTTCTGTTTCTTTTTGTATCTCTATTTCTCTTTCATTCCCTCATTATTATTATCGTCAGAGCACTGCTCAGCTATGGTTTATAGTGGTTTGGGGGATTGTTGAGCCTGGGACCTCAGAAAGCCTTTTTGCATAACCATTAATCTATATCCCTAAGCCAAAGACACAGCTTCTTCCCTTAAAAAGTAAGTAAAGAAAAAAATGGTTTTCTGTATCATATCTAAATATCAGAAATGGTTCATTCTATCTTATCTATCACAGTGAGAGTTATACCATCACTAAATCATATGCTATGATGATTCCCGATCTGACTATATAATCTGATTTTAAATTTAGGGAAATTCAATTAAATACATGGAATGGCGATCTCTACTTGCATTTTGCCATTAGGAAATCCTAGATACAAATAAATCAAAACATTATCAATAGTAGCATTTTTAAATGTAACCCAAATTCAGATAAATGCCTGTTGGTTAAAATTCTTTATATTACAAAACAATGAGTAACTAAGCCATCTTTCTCCTTTTTAAAATTCTGACTCGTGTGTGGATGTCAAAATGATCAGAAGCCAAAAAATAGTATTACTTCTCTCATTTCCCCTGTATTAAATAATAAAATGCTAATTAGTTTCATGGCTTCAATAAATATCAGTGTTGAATCTTGCTGATTGTTTTATTTATTAATCTAAAATACCTAGGAACCACTGAGGATACCTAAATTTTGAAATATAGTTTTTTTTTTATAATTCGCTAAATTTCTCCCACATGTGCTTCCAGAATTAGGATAAATCAATTTGTAGAGATTAATAACTACAAGTTTGATTTGTCATCATTGGAGAAATATAGTGTGTGTGTGTGTGTCCAATATAAAAATGGAGAAGCAGTGTCCCACAATGTTTTCATGTCTTCCCAGGTTTATTCATCTGCTATGTGAAATTTTAACATAGTCATATTTCATGTTTCTTAAAAGTTTAACCACTACTTAAAGTTGTGGAAAATAATGTCGACTTTCAGATTACTATAATGAATAATCCGAAATTTCAAATGACTTCATGTAATAAAATTATTATTAAAATTTGAAAGATTACTCACAGTTCAGGAATAACAGCTTAAATAGATTTTTAAAGTCTGTGGATTTAGATCCGATCTAGGATAGCTCCTACCATTTCCAACAATTACTGCTTATAAAGAAGTATTATGACACTGAATTTTAAATGATCTGGGACTTATATTAAGAGTTCTATTTTTGTAGGTGTTGTTTTATTGTGAGATTATAATTTTATATATGTAAGTGAATAGGTTTTTATGTAAGTCTTAGGATACACAGTTGTTAAAAGTTGGTAAAGTAATTAACAATTGCAGATGTAGGAGTGTATTTCAAAACTGCTCAAGAGGTTTCACTTCTTAAAAAGGGGTTTCTTAAAATTGTACTTTTTGAAGTGATAAAATAGGTCCTTTTGGGGTTTATTAACCTTTTTAGAATACTGGGGCATCGGTAAATGATTCAAAATGATACTTTATTAAATTATCTCTAAGAGGCACATACAGTTGCTTTTTTGTATAGAGAATCAAATGTTCACACGGGGGCTACACATGCCTCAAGAAAGATCCTTTCTGTCATTTGATTTCAATTAATCTGCCCTGCTATTTTGTTAAATTGTTGAAAAAGTCTCAATTCTATTTTTCCAATCCAATTTATTTATTTTGCCATTATTTTAATTTGAAGGGTCCTAGAAATAATAACGTCTTTGAGTAGAAAATAGTCACAAGTGAATTTGGAATCGAATCTCCCTGAGAACCAAAATATTTACAAAACAGTAAAGTCCTAGGTATTACTCCATTATTTCCTCTATGGCAGCTTTTGGTTTAGTCAGGAACTAATATCAAATTGTACACATTAGAGGTAGTATATTTTACTAGGTTATATGTGCAAAGATATTTGAAAGTGAAGTGTTCAACCACTACTGTGAAAATAGATTGCTTCCAGATATGTGTGTTGTCAAACATGGACCTGTTTGACATAATGATGATGACATAATGGATGAAGCATTGGATTCTCAAGAATGAGGTCCTGAGTTCAATCCCCAGCAGCACATGTACCAGAGTGATGTCTGGCTCTTTCTCTCTCCTCCTATGTTTCTCATTAATAAATAAATAAAATCTTTTATAAAAAGAAAACATGGACCCAGTTGACAATTGGATCATAGGGAGGTCTGCTAAGTCAAGCCTGACTAGTTAAAGTATAACCAACAGTCACTAAGGAGAGTTATGCATGGCAAGAGAGCAGTTAGATAATTATTAGAAGACAGACTAGCAAAGATGATTAGATGCATAGAGCCCTGTTAGGGAGCATTGACAGGAATTGATAGTTGTATAAAAGTTAAAAGCAACCCAGACCTTGAGAAGAAAACTCATAATGCTAAAAACCAGAGTAAAAGTGTTGGTATTAGAAAAAAAAAAGATATAACAAACCAACAGTAGACAATAAGAAAGTGAGCAAAATTGAAAGTACAATCATCTTGTGACGAGGTCATATATTCTACTTCTCAGTCCTCCGCCTTGAAGTGTACTGGGTTTTGGACCAAAGAAAATGCCCTATTTGAAATCCGAAGGAATTAAAATGCAGAACAGTGTTCTTTCTTCTGTTTTTAGTTTGCAGCCTCTGGGCAACTGCCAACCATCAGCAAAAGCTCCCTATCTCAGGATGTATGACTCTGGTGCAAAATAGACAGCAAGTACAAATGAGACCTTGACTGGAACTCTTATATTTACACACATCTCTTTCTCTGTTCTGTGTATATTAACTTGGTAAGCCAGTAACTTACTCAGACCTCAGAAAGACGATTTGCATTTTTTAAGAGTTGGAAATTAATATGTCCATGGCAAGAGAGATTTGGTATTCCTTCAAAACTACCAGACACGTCTCCCACTGGATTAGTTACTTAGCGGTATTTTAAATGGAAAAGTAGTCTGTCAAAAGTCTTTGTAAGATTTTTATATTTTAATACATGGGGAATGATGTGAAATTTTCACTAGAAATAGAAAACTACAAATAATATATATGGGCTTTAAAATGATTTTGAATATGCCTAGTATTACAAACACCTCAACATGAGTTAATTTTTCATTTTCTAATCTCTGGTAGGTGTTCACTTCACATTTGAAATCTATTCATTTATTTCCTGATTTAATAATGATCAACAAGATTGTGGATAAGAGGGGTAAAATTCCACACAATTCCCACCATCAGAGTTTTGTATCCTATCCCCTCCATTGGAAGCTCCCCTATTCTTTATCACCCTGGGAGTATGAACCAAAGATTTTTGTGGAGTGCAGAAGGTGGGTCTCTGGCTTCTGTAATTGCTTCTTCACAGGACATGGGCATTGACTGGTTGATCCATACCTCCAGTCTGTTTCTATATTTCCCATATTTTCATCTTATTATTTAGTATTGATGGAGACAGAAATTGAGAAGGGAAGGAGAGATAGAAAGGGAAAGAGACAGAGAGACCTGCATCCCTGCTTCACCACTGTGAAGCTTTACCCTTGCTGGTGGGGACAAGGGACTTGAACCTGGTTTCTTGCACACTGATGTGTATGCTTAAGCAGATGCACCACCTCCCAACCCCTCATTTGAAATCTTAATGACTATCCCTATTAGTTATAAATAGATAGACAGACTTGACAAATAAGTGTCATGAATTTAGGACATCTTCTCTTTGAAAGACTGCTCTGAAATCTTCTAGTCCCTTGTATTTATAAAGTGGTTGAAAACACATGCCTTTATTTTGAAAGCTAATGAGGCTGTAATAAATTTTTCCTTATGTGTATATGAGAGACTGTTGCTCTTAAAATACATTATTTTCATCACCTGAAAAAAATTTCAGATACAATAGATAGAATTAAGAAAGGTCAAGTATACATAATTCTGAAGATAATAAAGCTTACAGCTGGAATCCATAGAGTCTAACTATGTGTCAAAACCAACAGTAGATGACTTACTTGGGGAATGGTAAGTGATAACCAGGTGATTTCACTATTATGTTCTAACTTGAGAGACGGGCAAATAGTAGGTACCCAAACCCTCAGACCTAAGCTGTTGCAACAGGGAGAAACAGGATAATGATCCACGTAAATTCAATTCCAGAAGAGGAGAGATTTCAAGTGATGAAAACAAGTAGAGCGGTAGCTCTATATTACAATATCAGTGAACGGTGTCCTAATTTCAGTAGGTGATTCAGGTACTTGATTGCTTAGAGTTTGAATTTCAGGTGAGAATGAATTTATCTACAGTAATGAGATTACTTAAGATTATTAAGCTTGTAAATAACATTTACCAGTAATTTACTTATCAAGCAAAAGTGTAAACGTATACTTAGATAAATGCACCTGGGTGCCCCCCCCCCAAGATTGCTTCCTTTAAGCATTTAGCTCTTATGAAAAGATGCAGAGAGAGTAATGTGACATATTATTGAAGAGAGAAAAGAACATGAATAGGGCTGCGGCTTTCTTATTTTCTCTGTATAAATATGCATTCTACCTTTCATACTCTAATGAAATAGGAAAATATTAATTGTCATTTTCCAAGAAAAAATATTGAAATATTCTCAAGCATTTATTTTTCATTGGAATTGTATCCAGTTACTAGTTTTGGAGTCTTAGTTTATTTTTCAATTAACCCATATTTGACATCTTAAAGAAATGGCTGTGGGTGAGTCAACTCTTGATCCTGTGTTTCTCTGAGTAAAAATAGATCAACTGATTCAACCACTGAGATAGTTATATGTTTACAATGTTGTTTTGACTGTAGGCTTCTCAAATAATGCTCTGTAGCTATTTGCAAATTGATATCGTTAGGCAGGGTGATGGTGTCCAGGGTTAAGCTCACATAGTATGAAGCACAAGGACCCGCAGAGGGATCTGGGTTCAAGCCCTCGGTTCCCCACTTGAAGGGGGTCGCTTTGCAAGCAGCGAAACAGGTCTGGAGGTGTCTATCTTTCTCTACCTCTCTATATCCCCCTCCCCTCTCAATTTCTCTCTGTCCTATAAAAAAAATCGAAAAAAAAAATGGCCACAGGAGCAATAGATTCATAGTGCAGGCATAGTGCATAGCTGGGGCCATAAAAAAAAAGGCATATTCATCTTGGCATATGAAAATCCCTCCTATTTACTGCTACCTCATCTGTTCTCTTAGAGTAGGAATTAAAAGGCTAGTATCCTCCATCTTGGGGTGTGCACGTTAAGGGATACAGTAGACAGAGTCAACTGTTAAAATGGCTCTCCTATCCTCTGACATGGACATGGTAATGAAAATGTATCTTTCAAATGACACAAAGCATTCTTATTAGTTCCTAGACTAGAATGTTTGACACTACATCTATCAATAGCATTGTTCATTATTTCTTTCTTTTAATTTATTATTTATTTACTTTTATTGAGGCGGTCATTGCTTTACAGTGCAATCATTGACACATGCATACCATTTCATTATGTAGTAGGACTCTATAGTTTTCTTCCTATCCTCAACCCCCCCCCCTTTCCCTTAGTCTTTTGCTTTGGTGTGATATGCTATGCCCAGTCCATGTTTCATTCTGTGCTCTCCCTCCGTGTCCCTACTTTCTTAAGTCCTGCTAATAAGTGAGATGATTTGATATTCCTCCTTGTCTTTTTGGCTTATCTCACTCAACATGATTTCCTCAAATTTCATCCAATAGGATACAAAGGAAACAGCCCCATCATTTCTAAAAGCTGAGTAGTATTCCATTGTGTAGTATATCTTGACTAACTGCATATTTGAGCATTACACTTTTTTTTTTTTGCTTTCTTTTACTATAATTCAAATAAGCTTGAGGTATAAGTCCAAAATATTACTTGGGATGTAAATCCTGATTGTGATTACATTTGGACTGTCTTTGAATTTTGGTTCATACTCCCAGAGATGAAAAACATTAGGAGATGATGACCAAATGTGTTCTGAACCCCACAAGTTCCCAAATGTTTGTAACCAGCAATGTTTGTATTTATCTCATTATTGAGAGTGTTGATGACCTGGAGAACACCTGAGGAAGTCAGGTACTATTTCTCTTATATGAGAGGGGGGGAAAAATAGAGGAAGGACACCCAGAACTTGTAGAAGGTGTAGGTATGGCTTAGAAAGGCTGGGCCCAAGAAGTGAATAAAAATAGGCTATCAGTTGCCATATGGGGTCAATCGTATTAGCCCAATATGGCTCATGTGCTTCTCTGGGATCATTTTCCTGGTAAAAAATTTAAAATCATGGGACTTATACTCAATGGAGTATCTTCTCTGCAATTTAAAAAGACTATAAAGTGTCCTTTGGGACCAAGTGTGTGGGACTGGCAGTAATTGTCCTATTCTAGTTTACAGTTGTATCTATTACCTAGTATTGATTGATGACTAAGGGTAAAATTAGTTCAAAGTATATTTCTTAAAGAAAATAGTTTGACATCTCTGTATACAACAGTTTGTGTTCATTTAGGATTGGCCTTAATTGTAAAGCTAAGCTATCATAACACAGTTAATTCATAATGGTTTGACCTTGCTGAATCATTTACATTGTTTAATCCATTCGCATGTAAAATGACCAACTTGCTTTGTAAAATAGGTCAAAATTTAATTCCTTTGTATTATCTTTCTATATTGACTTTGATATGTTCTTGGGTAAGCAGCAGTCTTTTATGAGAAATAGTTTATTGTTGCAACATTTTCAGCAAATCAATTATCTTCATGTAATGCAATAATATTACAATATGCAGGCAACCATAGCTTCCATTGTACATGACACAGTCAATTTTATGAAGCTGTAAATGTTTGTATCGGTGCTATTTAGTTTGTAGTAATACAATTTGAAAAGGAGATAGTGGCCGAGTGATGTTAGTATGTTATCTGAAAAAATGCAGTCTGTCAAGAGCTCCCTGGAAAAATATGTATATAGTTTTCAGGTCTAGAGGTTAAAGAGTCAGAACTGTGTTGGAAAATACTGAGGTGATAATAAACTATGTACTTAAGTTTTTCTCTGCACTAGGAAATTATTTGATTTGAAAAGTAGTTTTGCTACTTCCTCCTCAATAAATGTTACATAATCTTGGAATAATTCTCCCAGATATGTACTTACTTATGGTTCATAGCTGCATTCATACAGTAAGGGTAATTATTTCAAAAAGTGAGAAAAAAAAAAGACCGATGAGATAAGCTGGCCTGGGAGGGTGATTTGTTTTACTTTGTACAATCCTGGTTCAAGACCCTGTATACCACATGGGCGTACTGTGGTTCTGAAGGAAGCCTCAGTGCTTTGGTATTTTTCTCTCTCTTTCTGCTTCTTTTTATCTGAAACAGTTGGCCTGAAGTGATAAAAGATTTTGACAACAAAAAGAAAAACAAAGCAGAAAAAGGCCATCAAAAGCCTTTCTGGTGTTTTGATATTTAAATGTACAGGAAAAGATGTGAGGCGTCATCATGTGAAAACTCACAGGATCTATATCATTCTGTCTGCTTCTCCTGATTGACTTTTTCCTTCACACTCTCCCATTTTCCCCTTGTCCTCTCTTGTCTTCCTCTATCCTTCACTCATGTTCAACTTCATTTCTGCCTCATGCTCTTTGTATCTGTTAATTCTGTGTGGGATATTCTGCTCTACAGTTCCCTCCTACATACCCTATGTGTGTGGTAAATTCAAACAATATTTCCTAAGTGAGATTACTGATCACTGTAGTTCTGGTTTGCTCTTTCTCTTCAACTCCTCCACATTTTATAGAATTTGACATCATCTGAATTTATACTTTATTCTCGTCTGTTATCTGATGAGAGTAAGGACATTGAGTTGTTCACTGTTGTATTCTTTGCACCTGTAACAATGAACATGGGAAGTATTCAATAACCATTTGCTGAGAGAAGAAAAAATGAAGAATAATTATATTTTCCAAGTAAGCATTTGAAGAGACCATTATTCAGCAGTTAGAGATAGAACCAGTTGGCAGGTGGAAGGGGTACTTGTCCACTTTTCTCCTGTTTTGCAACCTCTTTTTTTTTGTAAAATTGCACTTTAGGAATATTGGCCTTTTTTTCTTTTTTGTGGAAACTATTTCTCTATTCCTCAGTATCTCACTCTCCAAAGAGAAGTAATCCAACTTACTATCTTTATTAATGAGTCATCTGAAAAAGAGCATAGATGTTACCTGTACTTGAAATCTCCCTATACCACTTACATAGCAGTACTTTCTACTAGAAAATCATTATTTTTGGACTACTGTTATAAAGAATTTGGTTTACTTTTATAAAATCACAATTGCAGGCAATCAGATAACTATTATTAGAGTTACAATGCGTGCAAAATTTTACCTTTAAAGTTTGCAAAAAAATCCCTCTTTAAACCAGAGGTAGTTTAAATAGACTTTAGACAATATATTATTATTTTTTACAGTAAATTGCATGAGCTCTTACGCAGTAGCTTTGAAATTACAGCTTGTCGTCACCACTATATACAACCACATAAACAGTATGTGCTTTGTACAGTAGATCATTTTTCTTGTTTATATTCAGCGAGTTCTCAGTACTATACACTAACACCAGCTGTTAAAAAAATGACAGTAGTATTTTATCTCTTATTACCAACATCCTTTATGTAGAGAGTATTTTTTTTCCTTTAAATAGTGTGTGTTGTTGAAGAATGGAAAAGGTTATATGATACATAGTGGGTACATTTTATCCAGAATTCATTTGTGATGTACACTAGAAAGTAAATTGGCCAATTACAGAAAATTTCAAATTAGCGTAGGAAAATATTTCGAATTAGTATTTAGAATTCTTTAGGGAAAGTCAGATTCAATGTCTATGTCTAAGTCAGTTTTATTATTCAGGAATACTTTGGAGGCAGGATAAATTTATCTCAGAAATGGTTCAAGGTAGATCTTAAAGAGGTTAAGTGTACATGTTAAACCTGAGACTATAAAACAGATTGTTTCAATATCACAGATTGCTTAGTGAAGGCTGCTGTCCCCCTTTCTTCCTTTCTTCATATTATCCTTTCTCTGAGGAAAAAAAAAATGCCCCAGGACAAGGACTCTACTTTTCATAACAAATATACCACAACATTTAGAAAGATAAGCGTCAGCTAACTAAAACTGGGGTAAAAGTGATAGAAAGCATGATGAGGTTTTGTATGATACAGTAAATTCTAGCCGTGGGAGTTTTAAAGTAGTCCAAGTTCCCAAATAACTTGGCTGGACTAATAATTATCTATCACCTTAAACTAAGAAAGCAAGGAACCTTTCTCATTCCCTCTAAACCCCCTATTTCTCCCAGTCCTAGAACCTGTGGGGCTTTGCTTACTTTCATGCTTTTCTTTTGCTGATTTCAACCAAATCAATGGAAACAGTACCACCTCAGCATATTTCACTTTGGACTGTGTCCAGAGACACCAGGTCGTGGATGTCAACCCTCCAGCTCCATTACTGTGCCACCAAGTTTCAGATGCTACCATGATGTCTTCAACCTGACTTCCCTGGGCAGACAACTTCACCAGTGTGTCCTGGAACCTCACTTACCCAGAACTCTGCCCCACTAGGGAAAGATAGAAACAGTTTGGGGGTATGGATCAACCTGCCTCTTGTCTCTCTGGGTCCTAATGGAATTGAAGTTCAGAGCCCTCTGGTCATTTTTGCCCAACATTTCTTCCCATCTGCGAGTATGGGCCAAAAGTCCTTATGGGGTACAGAAACTAGAAGAAATGGCTTCTTCTGCAATTGTTTCTCTACTGGACATGGGTGTGGACAGGTTGATTCATACCCCCAGCCTGTTTCTATCTTTCCCTAGAGGGGTAGGGCTCTGGAGAGGTAGGGTTCCAGGACACATTGGTGATGTAATCTGCCCAGGGAGTTCAGGATGAAATTGTAGTAGCATCAGCGACTTTGTGGCTGTGGTTTAATGAGATTCTGGGATGATCCTGGTAGTATTTTGTTGAATTTTCAAGTAATTTTTCTCTAGTTTATCATGGGTGCAATCGAAACAGGCTCCTACTCCATAGCCGTACCTCCGGCATCATTACTCGGGTGAGACCTTTCCTTTCATAGGATTCTCTAATTCCATTCCAGGTGGTTCACTTCCTAACAAAGCCCCAAAACCTAGATATAGACTAGGTCCTGTGAGATAGAGCATATGTTCACATGTATCCATAAATTAGGGCAAAATATATACCTGGGAGCAAAAGTACACAGTAGTCTGCAGTGAGTCAGTATGAAGTTCATAATGACTTAGACTTAGATACCCTCCTCACCTACTTCCATTATACTTCCCTCACTCACTCCAAAGCTAACCTTATCAAAGCAAGGACTGCAAAAGCTGAATAAGGACAAGAAACTGGCATACTTTAACGTAGGGAGGCTGGACAACATACTCTATGCTCTACCTGAGGAAGATGGGTCCTGATATCCTGACATTTCTAGACTTAATATTTGGTATAGGAGATAGTATATAAAGAGAAAGAAATAGATTGGTAGGTGGTTACTCTGTTGCTGGAGAAAGTGAAATCTAACTTGTCCCCTAATACTGAGGATCGTAATAATATATTGAATGTCTTGCAGCTTCTCTGGGAATATCTCAACAGGGTGTGTATTTATTGAACACCTACATATAGGACACTAGAATATGAGCTAGATTTAGGAAATTCAAGTAAATTCAGGTCACACCCTGAGTAATATACAACAAAATGAAAAATAGAAGTTCAAAAACTATTGTAAAGTATTTGAGTGCTTCTAAAGTGTACTTGGGGGGATTAGAGATCACATTTGAAATACGTGGCATTACAATGAAAAATTTATACTGAAAAATAATTGATACTTAATTTCTTTACACGGCAAATGATCTAATTGTGGGTTTTACTAGAGACAATTGTAAGTGACTGTCATTGGCTTAGTTTTAGATCCTGTGCAATGACAGTACACAGTGGGTGTTCAATTAGAATGTGCTAACTTTCTAAAAGAAGCCATGAATCATATGACAGTAATGGACCTTTCTTGGCTATTATGGTAGCAGGGAGAACATGTAATTCATTTTAACTTGACACTAACAAAGTGTCCTTTTGCTTTCCCGAACAGCTGATAAAATATATAAAACTGCTTTTGATAATTTAGAGTTCTCTTTACCTGTTCAGTTCTATTTTAAAATATGTAGTGATTCATCTTTAAAAAGAAAAAGCCATTTTAAACATTTGTAACTCAGTACCTTTTGATTTTTATTTTGGTATACCTTGACTATCATTCATGTGAATGGACATTTTTATTATTGCTAAAAATTGACTTGTATTGATTTATAGAAAATTTCTCAATGCTTTTTTTTTTGTGGTTCACAGCTCCAAGCTGACAGAAAGTCGATATATATATATATATATATATATATATATCACAGCACCAAAGCTTCTTTCAGTGTAGTGGAGGCTAGGATGGAACCTGGGCCGTGCACATAACAGAACATGAACACTACCCAGGTGAGCTATTTTGCAGAGCCCTTAAGAATATTCATATGATTACTATTTTTAATACAAGGGAAAGCTGATATTTAGAAGTGTAACTAGCAAGTAAGGATTTGAAATTGATCTCAAGCTGGCAATTTTTTAATAACTTGGCATTTAAAATCCCAGCAAAAAAATTTAAAACATTTATAAATTCTGGTTCCTACACCATATTGAAATATACTAATCTCATTTGGAATTGTGATTAATTTGATTATCATTTCCATTTCATGCCCAGAGCACTTTTAAATTCTTTTTTTTTTATTAATTTTATTTTTGAGAGAGATGCAGAGAGAGAGAGAAACGCCAGAGCACTGCTCAGCTCAGGCTTATGGTGGTACGGGGGATTGAACCTGGGACTTAGGAGCCTCAGGCATGAGAGTCTGTTTGCATAACCATTATGCTGTCTCCCCCACCCTGCACTTTTAAATTCTAAGAAGATTTATGGCACTTACGTCACTGTGGTTTTTAAGAACGATTTTAATTTTGATTTCTACTATGACCTTATTGGGAAAGAAGTTAATTCTATATTAAGTTGGGGGGGGGATGTACTAGTATTCATAGATGTTGGTCCCTCATAACACTAACAGAGAAGAGTTGTTCTCTGAAAAACATTGCTGAAGCCTGTGGGCAAAAGGGGTTTATCCCTGGCATATCTGACAGTCACTTAGATCTCTGTCAATGTCATTAGTTCATTGGTGACAAGTTTCTCTGCCTAGATAGAAACAGATGTCAGTCGTTGGAGTGCTTGCCACAGATAAGGTGAAATCACTTTCAGTTTGAAAAAAAGAAAAAAAAGAAAAAAAAAACAGCTTGCTGAAGTGGAAAAAAGAAAAATGCTACCAAACATGGAAGATTTTAAAATCAATTTTTATGTTATTGGTTCAACCCTGGATTTTGTTTTCACCTCATTTTAACCTTTTATACATGGCTTTATACTGACATATTTTAAGCTTCCGATATTTGAACCTTTGATTTTTTTTCTAGTGATCTCATTTTCCTTTCAAAGTTCTGTCAAGTCTGACTCTTTCTTAACTCATACTTGCTTTCTGAATGTCAGACATTTCTCTGAATTATGAGACAAGTAGAATATTTCCAGTCCAAGATGAAGATAAGGTCTGGTTTTCAAGATGCAACTTGATAAATGAATCATTCCTTCATTTTTTTTGGTTACATGTACAGGGAAATTTATTCTTTAAAAGCATAGCTCTTCTGCTATGCTCTGGTTCTAGGCCATTAGTACTCATATATGATTTCTGTTCTAGATCTTACCCAGTTTCTCTGGAGTTCAAACAGTTGTTTCAGAATATCACGTGGATATCATTAGCATCAACTAGAGTTCTTGTTAAGTCACAGACTACTGTTTTTTCTTCCTAGAGTTTCTGGTGTACTACATCTACAATAAAACCTGAAATTGCTTGTTTGTTGATTTAAATCTTCATTTTTATGGAGAGGTTAGTAGTTTACAGTGTAGTCTTTAACACACAGGTACACCCTCTCATTTCCCCTTGATTGGTGTCTAGAAGACATAAGAGCAATCCACACTCTCTTCCTCTTGTCCATCCCCTTCTGCCACAATGCCCTTTGCTTTGGTGCAATAAACCACACCCTGTCCAAGTTTCACCTTATGTTTTATCTTACTGTTCTTTGTTCTCAAGTTCTACCTAGAAGTAAGATCATTTGGTACTGGTCTTGCTCTTTCCCCTCAGGATTTATTTGTCTATTTTGGGCATTTTGTATCTCCAAATAAACCTTTGTACCTTTTATTCTATTCCCTTGAAGAAATTTGGTGGGACCTTGGTAGGGATCGTGGTAAATCTATATTTGGCTCTGGTAGAATAGTTACTTTGACAATATTAACTCTTTCAATCCATGAACAGTGATGTCTTTCCATTTCTTTGCGTCTTTTTCTATTTCCTTGAGAAGCATCCCATAGTTTTAGCACAAGCTTCTTTCACTTCCTTTGTTAAATTTATTCCTAGATATTTGATTGCTTTTGCTGCTATGGTGAATGAAATTGATTTCCGAATTTCTTCTGCCAGCCTGGTGTTTGCATAGCAGAATGCCCCTGATTTCTGTGTGCTGATTTTGTAACCTGCCATCTTACTATATTGCTTGACCATTTCCAGGCACTTCCTTCTAGATTCTTTTGGATTTTCTATGTATACTTTCATGTTGTCTGTAAATAATGACAAACTGACATTTCCCCTTCTAATCTGTATCCCTTTAATCTTTTTCTCTTGTCTGACTGCTGTCTCTTGGACTTCCGAGACTATGTTGAATAGTAGGCAGCCATGTGTACTAGCTGACTGTAGAGGGCAATTTTCTGTTTCTCTCCACTGAGTATGACGTTGACCATTGTGTTGGCTATACCCATACTTTTTAATGTTTTGATTATGAAGGGATGTTGGGTTGTGTCAAAGGTTTTCTCTCTTTTGTGTGAGTGTGTTTTAATTATATTTATTTGTTTGCTTGTTGGTTGATTTATTTATTTATTTATTGGATAAAGACAACCAGAAATCGAAAGGGGCAGGGAAGATAAGGAGAGATACACCTGAAGCTGTACTTCACAACTTGCAAACTTTTCCAACTGCAGGTGGAGACCAGGGGCTCAAACTCAGATCCTTTTGCATTGTAAGATGTGTGCCCAACCGGGAGTGCCAGTGCCGGCCACTCAAAAACTTTCTATCTCTTGAGATAATCAGGTAGTTTTTGGATTTCACTTATGGTGAGGTGAATAAGATTTATTTATGTTGAACTAGCCTTGCTCCTTGAGATAAATCCCACTTGATCTTGCTTAGATGGTGAGGAATGAGGGGTTTTGTTTATTTGCTTGTTTGTTTGCGTCCTCTCCCCCCACCGATTCTGATTAGAACAGATCAAAGACAATCGTTGCTGTACTTCCACAGCAAATGCATATTATGTTAGAGTGCAAGTGCTGGTTGAGGCTGAAATTCCTAGTAAGTATCCCTTGGAGATTGGGGAATAGTGGTAGCTTGAAACCCCAGAAGAGTCACAAAAGGGACACTGCACTTTCCTGTAGAGGCAGTAGCCTTTAGAGACTGATGTTGTTGTTCAGGTATGGAGCAAGGTGACCTCTGGGCTGTTGGTTTCAGGACCGGAAAGCCAGCCACCTTGTGATGTGTTTCACGACTGAGTGGTGCTGTTGCTTTTGAGGGTAGCACCCCTGCCAAAAAGTAGGGTATGGGTAGATGTTACAAAGACTACTGAGTCTCCTGTGTTCAAATTGTAGAGAGAAACAAACTGCACAGGTACAAAAAAAAAAAAAAAACGCTACACACACACACACACTCAATCACACAATCACACCTAAAAGAAGAAAAAACAAAGGAAAGGAAAGGAAAGGAAAGGAAAAGTGAAACCAAACCAAAAGAAAACACAACTACCACAATAAAAGGAGAACACATAAAGATTAAGACTAACAGAACAGGTACACCCTCTCAAAGGGAGACAAAAGAGAAACACAACTATCAAGGTGAAAAACAAACAAATGAAAAAGCAAACAGAAGTGTACACACAAGCATACACTTAGTGGTGTAGAGGGCAGGCAAGCAAGAAACTAGTTCTTTTATTATCAGCTTGGGACCGAACTGGTTAGATGCAGCTTCTCCAAGTTCCCACAGTCTCTTTATTTGCAAGTCCTTGTTAAGTGGTGAGTGGGTGGAGGCTAAGGCACTGGGCTAAAGGTATATGGCTACTTGGTTGTTCCAGGGGCCATATGAACAGCCTATCTGGTTGCCTCTGGCCTTTTCTGCATTTCATGGAGACTATCTATACATACTTGCACTGATTTTAGACTCAACTGTAAGACTGGTCTGAAGACAGGCTGTCGCTTCAGAGGAATTTGGTCTCTTAGAATTGTTGTGAGATGCTAACATTGCCAATAAATCCTATCTGGAGAGTCTCTGATATAAAGTACTACAGTGGTCTAATTATCCTATTTGGCTAAATGCCAGAGACCCCATCCAAACTGGCTGTAGCAAAAGAAAGGATTTAATGAATCTTATAGGTTAAATTATAGGGTTTATGTCTAAATTAATATCTAGAACTAGAATCTCAGGCTGTGTTGTCAGTAATTGGCTTCTTTACATTTCCTTATTCCTTAGTAATAGTTTTATTTCAAGAGTCTAATTCACAAAAATAAATAAATAAATAATAAAGGAGGGGGATGAATCTCGCCAGAAGCATCTCCTGCTCTTTTTGTATATATAACTTTCTTAACATTTCTATACCAGATCCTGAGACTGTGTTTTGTTTTAAAAACTAGGTGTATGTGCTACTTTTTAAGCTAGGCTGAAGTAATGAAGTCATAATGCAGCACTTTTTAAGCATAGCCACAAGGTACAAGGAAAACTCAGGGGCCATTGTCAAAAGACAAAATTAATTTTATGGTCTTGGGCAGGCAAATATACAAGCTCTTCAGTCTATTCTAAATGGGTTAATTCTCTGAGAGAGGAAAAAAGAAATTGAGTGTCTATAATACCCAGCATGCTGCTTGCTGTGGCCTAGAAGGTAGCACACTGGGTAGAGCACCCGATCTGTAAGCATTAAATCCCAAGTTCAGGCCCCAGCATTGCCTGAGCTACAGTGATAATCTGGTTATCTCTCCCATTAATAAATGAATTTGTAGAAATAATGCTGAAATGTATGTGCGTGTGTGTGTGTATAGTGTGTTTTCATATGTATATTTTATATTATCTTATAAAATCCAGAAATGCAATAATAATTTAGCTATGGTTAAAATGACTAGTGCTAGACCTAGTTTTAAGAGTTATGTTTTTAGTGGAAACCAAGTTCAAAGGTATTAGTTAAAATTAAATAACAAGTACAAATTTTACTAATTATCAAATTCCATTGATAGCTCTTAAATGTTCTGTCTGTATTATAATAAAAATGAATAGGAAGCAGAAATACAATGAAGCAGGGGAAGCATTATATCTATATTTTTCATATATATATTTAAAACAATAATTATTCCAAACTGAAAAAAAATTAAAAACCGTAAGACTGGCATAAAACTATCTTCTACAATTTAGTCACTGAAAATACCAAAAAAAATAAAAAATACAGACTAAAATTTTATAAATTTCCTGAGTCTTTCACATGACCAGCTTTTCATCTCTGATAATTTAGAGAGAAGAATATGACAAGGAAATAGTAAAAAACATAACTGTAATTTGCATATTTATATCATACATATTTGGAAAATATGCATAAAAGTGCCAAAGCTCATGGTACTTGTTGATATTGTTAGATATTTCTGAAAGTCTGCCACTGAACATTTCTATGTACCAGGCTGCTGGAGCAGAAAATAACAACACATTGGGGCTGCCTCGTGTCAGACCCAAGAACATGAAATTGTCATCCGCAAAGTAGCATGTCCAAAACATTTCCACCCTAACTCAGTAAGGACAGAAATTGTGATTAATTTTTGTTTTCACGTATTCATTTGTTTCTATGTTAAGCTGAACTTTATGCCTAGAATAAGACTGTTGGTGAGAGAGGAGAGAGATACTGATCATTCACTGTACGGGGAAGTACTAGCATGTTAAGTTCTTTCTTTCTTTATAAACAGAAAAAAAAAAAAAAAGATAGAAAAGTTGTCATCACCAAGGGAATCCGATAAAGGGACGGGAGGAGAGCATGCCAACAGCACACTGACCTGTTTTACTCTATAAATGCATCCAGGCAACAACAGCAAAATGAAAAAGTAAAAAAGGGAGAATGGAGCCTCAAAACAGCACTTTAAAATGATGTGATTGTAAGGAGAAACAGTTCGAGTTCATTTTTCTGATGGCTGTTGATGATCTCTATCATCAAAGAAAGCACAAACCTCTTTCAAAACATAAAACAAAGATAATCCTTTCAGGTTCTTGGCCCTCCTAGTGTACTGTTGTTATTATAATTGAGTTAAGTTGGTAAGAGATCAGAAGAGGAATTTCTTGAGTTTTTTTTTTTTTTTTTTCCCCTAGAACCCACTACTAGAGTTGAGATTTCCTTAATAAAACTAGTGTGGGAAAAAAAAAATGAATAGAAAGGTAAAAAGATGGGAATTACTATAAGTTTACCCTGTTTCCTTTGTTGAAATTAATGTATTTAGAATGAATGGCTTCTGCTGAGAACCTTCTTCACAAGGAAATAGTGATAAGGATGCTTAACAGACCCTGATTTGCCATGGAGCAGCCTTTCATAATTACATGCCTTGCTGTCTTTCCCTTTCTTTGAAATCATTAGTACTGGCCTTTATCAGAATCCATTTGCTTTATTCTTATTTAGCAATTACTATGTTGCTAAAGTCTCAGAATCTTTCAATCTGAAAGAGCTGTGAATGAGTTTATTGTCCAAATCTAAATGCACCCGGTTTCTTTATTCTATTTCTACACAGGCGTCATTGTTGCTGACCAAAATGGCAGCTGTATGGGGCAAGTAGTAAGAAAAAAAAAAAAAATACAACAGCCTCTCTCTTAAGTCTGAGTGGAAAATAATTTTCTAGTTGCAGGAGAAGATAAATATTATCTATGTACATTCTGTTTCTTCTTTTCGCTTGGCTTTTCTGTAAGAGAGAATTAGGAGTTGATCTTTTGTTCTTGAAGAGAGTTTTTAGTAAATAACATCATTCAATATAAAATGGCAAGTATTCAATAGCTCTTGTGCTTGTTGCTGATCATTTTTTTAAAATTTATTTTTGGTGAGGATGCCATGGCAGGTAATAATATTGGTTAGTAAGAAAGATCACCGACAAATGAAAGCAACTACTTCCTTTGTATTCAAAGTTTATTTTATCCTTATATACAACCCTTTATGAAAGTTACATGTGTAATTACAGAAATATTTTAAGTGACTCACACTGAAGATTGCCACTGGATTTCAAGACATTTCCAAGTATAAAGTATACTTTTTATTTTGGGGTTTTGATGGGTGTCTCTTGATTTCCACAACCGCTAGTAAATAGAATTAAAATATGGCTGATTTATTCCACTGGAAGAACTGCTTGTTAAAACAGGAAATCTGTACTGTGACTGCACATACTTCACAGAGAACTTTAGTTCTTGAAATATGCTTCAGGTTAGAAATAGGCACATATGTCTTAAAACTAAACTAAGAAATGACTGCATCATGTTGACTGAAGCCCAGAAATAGTTCAATAGTTTTTCTACTTGTTTTCTATCATGGACATTATATTTGATGTTGAGGAGCTAAGACTTTGAGAAGGTAGACACATTTTGAATGATAGGTATCCATTTAAAAACAGTAAGTTATCAGTTATGTGTTTTTGGTTGACTGACATATTTAAATATTTTGAATGAAGCCTTTTAGCTAATGCAAAAGAAATAGTTTTAACAGAGCTGCCTTTTCTTCTTCTTCTTCTTCTTCTTCTTCTTCTTCTTCTTCTTCTTCTTCTTCTTCTTCTTCTTCTCCTTCTCCTTCTCCTTCTCCTTCTCCTTCTCCTTCTCCTTCTCCTTCTCCTTCTCCTTCTCCATCTCCTCCTTCTTCGTTTCCTCCTCCTCCTCCTCCTCCTTCTACCTTTTCTTCATTCTCATTATATACAAAGAATCCTATAAATGGTAAACTTACAGAAAACCCATCATCCCATGACAGGAAGAGTTAAAGTAAACCAGGTTCCCCTACAGTCTGATTCATCTTATTTGCATTGGAAATGCCTGTCTCATTCTCAGCCATTGCCTAGAGGAAAAGCTGGAGCCTTGACTCAATATTTAATCAATGACAGACTCATTTTCGTTAGTCTCTCCCTCCCCCACTGCAAACCATATTCGTTGGAAGTGATAGTTCTGAGAACTTTACAATATCATGGAAGTCCAAATCTCCAAATACTTCAGAAACAAGTCAAAATCAAACTCAGATTTCACGCTTTTGCTTTCTGTTGCTTACTAAGTATCTGCGGCAACATAAAAGTGTCCAGGGAAAACTCTCAAAATAATCTATATTCACATAAAATTATCTTTCAGATTTTCAGTGAGAATTTAAAGGAACCTATTTTTAGAGGAAATACTGGTTTCTAAGATTATAAGATTGTGTGAGTGTAGTTCCATACCCAAGCCTAAGTTCTGTACCCTTACATGCTACAAAACCACCACTTTTCACAGTCTTTTCACAGATAATTTGGCTGCTCTTTTATTTTGGAAAGTTCATAAATTTCAATCATATAGATTTACATGTGAGTGAAGTCACCTGGTATTTGTCTTTTACCTCCTTACTGACATTATCCACTAACCATCATCCCTTCTTGTTTCATCCATTTTTGTCCTGTATCATTTTATTTGATCATAAAATATATCATTTTTTAAAATTGCAGAGTAGTATTCTATTGAGTATGTATCTCATAACTTATTTTAATTATTTATTAGAACAAGATTGGGGGAGAAAGAGAGAGAGAGAGAGAGAAGTAGAACATCCATCTCTCGAGCCTCATGTTTCCAGTCCATCTCCCTATTCACTGTGCCACCTGCTGGACCCTACCTCCTAACTTCTTCATCCATCTATGTCCACCTATGGGCATAGTTTAGTTTACATACGCTCCTTGGCTATTGTGAGTAATGCAGTTATCAACATAGAGGTACATGTATCGTTTTCAAAACAGATATTTTATTTCTGTATGTATTAATGTAAAAGAGATACAGGGAGAATGAGCACACTCATCAGAGACTCAGATGTGAAAGTCTTTTTCATAGCCCTTGTGCTGTTTCCTCTACCTTTGCATATATGCTTTTGAATTAATGCGAATACATACTTGGCATATATATTCAAGATTTTATAACTGGATCAAAAGGCATTTCTATTTTCTTTGTTTAATTAATTTCCATACTGTTTATCATAAAGAATGCACTAGTTAGCATTCCCACTGACAGTATAACATATTTTGTTTGTATATATCTGTTGATATTATATGTAACTATATGTCAATATTGTTATATCTAACTATATAAACTGTGCATTATATTTATATAGTTTATATATAATTACATATATTATGCATTTATATAATCACATATATCAATGCTTATAATAGATGAAGTTATATATTATATATAATTTACATATAATTATATAAAATATAATATATGCAATTAATTATATAACATAACTATTATATAATATATATGCTATAGAATGTTAATAATCTTAAATTATTATAACATGTCTTAATTTATTAATATTTTTTATTGCCATGAGGGTTATCACTGGGGCTCCATGCCAGTAAGAGGTAGCCACTGCTGGCAGTGCCTATTTTCTTCCCTTTTTCCTTTCTTTTTGATAGAAGCAGGAATTGAGGTCTAATAAAGTGATAAAGAGAGTATTATCTCACCACTTCTGAAGTTTCTCCCATGCAGATGGGGACCGCAGGCTTGAACTTGGGTACTTGCTCATAGTAAAAATATGTGTCTGTTTCTTGTGAGATGCGTAATGTGGAAGTATCTTCTCCCAATTACTTTTCATCCTGGTACAGTTTATTTTCTTTATGTATATGACTTTTAGTTTGAGGCAGTGTGTTTATTTAATTTAATTAATTTATTTTTGGCAAAATGAAAACACAATAACCTACCTGGGTAACTCTGATAAAATTAGAAATTGAGAAATTGAGAAGTCCAGCCAGGAAAGATAGTGGACTGAAGGTGTGGCAGTTTTCCCTGGTGCTAAATAATGAAATATTCTTGTTATGAACACGTTGTTTAGGTAAAGCAGATTTGGCTACCAATGGGGAGGAGGGGAATATTGCCTAGAATTTCAGATGAACTCTTTAGTAATAAAGAAAGTTCAGAAGTGTTTGTTCTTTGGGAGCTTCTGGAGGAAAGTAAGTAGAAGGGTGATATTTCTGTATGTTCTCAAGCTTTATATATGAATCCAGTTTTGTCAAAGCTACCATACACACAATTATCAATGAATTTCTGCTAAATATTCAAGACCTAAACTAATGCCAGATAGTGGAGAACTTGTATAATAATTTACTAAAGTTTTGGGGTATTGCTTTACAGGGAATAACATGCTAAAGACATTTAATACTCTGGTCACTAAAGACATTCTTTTATTATTATTATTATTATTTTGTTTTGTTTTAAATTTTTTAATTAATCTTTTTAATATTTATTTATTTATTCCCTTTTTGTTGTCCTTGTTGATTTATTGTTGTTGTTATTGATGTTGTTGTTGTTGGATAGGACAGAGAGAAATGGAGAGAGGAGGGGAAGACAGAGAGGGGGAGAGAAAGACAGATACCTGCAGACCTGCTTCACCGCCTGTGAAGCGACTCCCGTGCAGGTGGGGAGCCGGGTGCTCGAACCGGGATCCTCACGCCAGTCCTTGTGCTTTGCACCACCTGCGCTTAACCCACTGTGCTACAGCCCGACTCCCAACATTCTTTATTTTTTATAAGATATTCTTTGTTTATTCGTGAACAAGATAGGAGGAGTAAGAAAGAGAAACAGGCATCACTCTGGTACATGTGCTGCCAGGGATTAAACTCAAGACCTCATGCTTGAGAGTCTAGTGCTTTATCTACTTTGCTACCTCCTGGACCACATCAAAGATATTCTTTAAAAAAATATTTATAAAAAGGAAACACTGACAAAAACCATAAGATAAGAGGGGTACAATTCCACACAATTCCCACCACCAGAATTCTGTATCCCATCCCCTCCCCTGATAGATTTCCTATTCTTTATCCTTCTGGGAACATGGACCAAGGTCATTATGGGATGCAGAAGGTGTAAGGTCTGGCTTCTGTAATTGTTTCCCCACTGAACATGGGTATTGGCAGGTCAATCCATACTCCCAGCCTGTCTCTCTTTTTCCCTAGTGGGGCAGAGCTCTAGGGAAGTAGGGCTCGCTCCAGGTGACATTGGTGGGATCATCTGTCTTAGGAAGTCTGATTGGCATCCTGCTAGCATCTGGAACCTGTTGGCTAAAAAAAGAGTTAACATATAAAGCCATAAAAATTGTTGACTAATCATGAACCTAAAGGCTGGAATATTGCAGATGAAGATTTGGGGGTTCTGAAGTTGAGTCAGTTTGGAACGTTCCTACTCTTGACCTCAGAATGTGAGCTCAGATCTACAGAGATGCAGAGGTCACATAGGATCCTAAGCTGAATATGGGCCACAGATAACATCAAATTGACCCATCAATTTGATTTTACAGTCAACTATATATACCTTTCCCATATTTGGGAGCTACTCTCTTCCCTGATCCAGCTTTCTGGTCCTTTTTCCAACCATGAAATCATTTCCCAGACAATAACTTGGATCCACCTGCATATTGGATGTCAGGCTTAGGAAAAAACTAATAAATTCATGGGACCTTGGAATATACCTGACATAGACCTACTAGATACTTCCAAAACTGAGACTGCAAATCTTTATCTTCAATATTCCAGCAGATAGGTTTATGATTAGTCAACAATGTGTATGGCTTTATATGTTAACCAAAGGTATTCTTACAGAGGATGCTAGGGTCTATTCTGTACTCTACTATCACAAATTGTAAATATGTCCTTACTTGAAGTGCCCTTCCTAAAATGTTAATACCCCCCACAAGTGATAGCTATGCTTTTTAAACAAGGCTACCACATACTGAAACCTTCTTTAAGAATTTTTCTGGACAGTAATAAGTAATAATGTATATTTAATGCCTACATGTGAGAAAAATAAACTGTCAAATCTCCTTAAATAAGATTTTGTATTCAGCATGATTTATTATTGATTTGAAACTAGTATTTTCATGAAATAAAAGCAACACAAAGCACAAGAAAAGTATATATGTGACTTGATATGTAGAGTATATTGGTGTTCTCTGTATCAAGTAATTCCAATAGATGTATCCCCGGAGCATAAGAATATACAATGAACATTACTAAGAGAAGGGAAGGAGTTGCAGGAAAACTGAATTATTCAACTGGACACTTACCATGAAGGGGGAAAAGAGGAATAGATCCACAACAGCTTAGATGAGAAGCTGGGGGTCTTCTTCACATTATTCTGAGTATGTGGAGGTGCATAGGATTCTAATGATAGAGGTGTGTGTGTGTGTGTGTGTGTGTGTGTGTGTGTGGTTATCTTCTGTTGTTATTTATGTATTTATTTTATTTTTGTCTTTACAGCTCCAGAGTAACTTTTTCCAGATTAAAAAAAGACAGATACGTAGCAATAAAGAGCACAGTACAATAGCTCCCTTCAGTCTAGTGGAGGCTGGGTCACAGGGCAAGCACACTATTCAAGCTATCTTGCCAGCCAATCTTTCTTCTGTCTTGAAATCAAAGATAGGTGAAGAAAAGAAGAGCAGCTATAGGCCCTGTGATTAGTTTCCTCCTCTTATTAAAAAAAATGTATCTTTATTTATTTACTGGATAGACACAGCCAGAAATTGAGAAGGAAGAGGAAGTAAGAGAGGGTGGGAGATACCTGCAGTCCTGCTTCGCCACTCGCAAAGCTTTTGCCCTGCAGGTGGGGACCAGGAACTCGAACCCAGGTCCTTGTGCACTGTAACATGTGCACTCAATCAGGTTCTCCACCACCCAGGCCCGTTTTAAAGCCAGAGAGATCTCTCACTGGCTAGAGCATATGCCCCAGCCTCAATTGTGGTCCAGCTTTGAACCTGGCACCATGAGGGAGTAACACAACTGGGGAAGTTCTGGTGTGATGGTATCTCTTCACTGCCCTCAATTTCTCTGTTTGAATGAGAGAGTGGTGAAATGGCACATCCTCAAGACACACACACACACACACACACACACACACACAGTTGTTGAAAATGATGCATAGAGACACAGAAAGAACATGAGAACATGCCCTGAGTTTTCCAACAGCACAGTATGTGAGAGGTACTATATCATGTAAATAGTTTACAAGAGTGGAGAGTTTTGTTAATTGTTATGTAAAGTTGGAGGCAACAGAGATTTTGACCTATACTGAAGAAGATAAGAATAAGTTGCAGTCATTCACCAAGTTCACTTTTCTCTAGTGAAAAAAATTTAAATATATTTATTTCCTTTTGATTTTTTTGTATTTATTTTTCCTTTTGTTGCCCTTGTTCTTTATTGTTGTTATTATTGTTGTTGTTATTGATGTCATCATTGTTGGATAGGACAGAGAGAGATGGAGAGAGGAGGGGAAGACAGAGAAGACACCTGCAGACCTGCTTCACCTCCTGTGAAACGATTCCCCTGCAGGTGGGGAACCGGGGGCTTGAACCGGGATCTTTAAGCCTGCCCTTGCACTTTGCATCACGTGGACTTAACCCGCTGCACTATCACCTGACTCACCCTCTCCTGAAATTTTTAAGATTAAGTGGAAAACAGTCAGTGAATAAAGCTCATGGTCTCTCCACTGTAATTTAAATGAATATCATTTGTTCAGAAAAGGTACCTTGGGAAAATTACAGCTAGAATCTGTGGAATTTAGATCTAAGCCAAGGGACTTGTGTGATCTAATACTCTGATTAGTATATAAGACATCTATAATGGCTCATTTAAATAATGAGAATGGAACATCATCGTACATATAAGATCTAAGCATGAGGACTTCATAACATATCTTGCTATAGGGATTTCGAGATAGAAATCAACACTGTTGAATTATTTCTGATTATTACAGAAAGAAAAATGCACAAAGAAAATGTCTCCATCGGTTCTCGGCCTTTTGGCTAAGATCAAGTGTAGAAAATGTCTCCAAAGGCCATGTCAACTTTGGTACATTCTCCAGAACAAATCATATACACCATCAGAAACAGGTAGCCAAGAATTGGTGGAGAATGGCTTAGATTTTAGATCAAATCTCTCTACTGATAAATGATGCAATAAATAAATGCAAAGGGGGGGGAAGCAGGCTCTGCTTCTTAAAGTTTACTGTTTTGTATTCCAAACTCTTCATCTAATTACCATAGACATTATAGGAGTTGTTTTTTTTTAAACTTTTATTATCTTTATTTATTGGATAGAGATAGTCAGAAATTGAGAGGGAAGTGGGAGATAGGGAGAGAGAAAGAGAGAGACACCTGCAGCCCTGCTTTACCACTTTGCAAAGCTTTCTCTCTGTAGGTGGGGCAAGGGGCTGGAGCCTGGGTCTTTATGCATTTTAGCAGGTGTGCTCAACCAAGTGCACCATCACCCAGCCTTTGGCACTAAGGAGTTTTTATTTAAGTGTTCTATTTCTACAAAATAGGAGCCTCACTGTAAACTGAAGGTATGTTTTCCCTTTGTTTTCCCATTCTGATAGGTATTAACCCACAGTTCTACGCATGAGAACATTCTTAAGTACAGTTCACTTGAATGTTCATGTTAATGTGTCTTCTCACTTATTAACACCTTGTTAAGTTATCCATGATAAACTCTTTAAATTCTTCTTGTAGGCTTCATGCTAATTATGTCCCACTTCATTTCCCCTGTACACTGGCCTTCAGAAGCTCATGAAATAAATATATGCCTTCATAAATAGTTCTACAATTTAACATTTAAAGCCACAGGAAAAAAAATCGCTGCCAGAATTTTTAAGGTAAAATGTTTTCTAGACTATATGTTCAGATGTGAATCACCTTCATATTCCTTATCTGTTCTTATGTAGAGAGACTATTTAGTGATTAATATATTTTAAATAGTTACTTTAATTATTCATTATTGTTACATAGGATTTTTAAATTCTTTAAAAAATTTTATTATCTTTATTTATTTGATAGAGACTGCCAGAAATCAAGAGGGAAGGGGGTGGTAGACAGGGAGAGAGACAGAGAGACACCTGCAGCCCTGCTTCATCACTTGTAAAGCTTTCCACCTGCAGGTGGGGATTGGGGGCTCAAACCCAGATCCTTGCGCATTGTAATAGGTGCACTCAACCAGGTGCATCACCACCTAGCCACTTATATAGGATTTTGAACTATTTTTATTGGGGGATTAATAGTTTACATGCAGCTGTTGAAATATGGGTACAATATCTCATCTCTCCCATGAAGGTTCTGCGCAGAACACACAGACATAACTTAAATTCTTTCCATCATCATCCAATAGGACCCTAAGATTCTCCTTACCCCCACCCTACTCCTACCTCAGAGTCCTCTGCTTTGGTGAAATACACCCTGCCTAGTCCAAGTTTTGCTTTGTGCTTTCTCTCTCCTTATTTCTTAAGTTCCAGCTATAAAGGATATCACTCACTGTCCTTCTCTTTTTGAGTTATCATACTTAATATGATTTCTTCAATTTCCATCTAAAAAGAGGCAAAGGAGATGACTTTATCATTTGAAAAGCCGAGTATGATTTGATTGTGTATATATACCATGTTTTTATTAGTCACTCATCATTCCTTCAACATCAAATTGCTTCTAAGATTTGTCTATTATGAATTGTGCTGCAATGAGCTTATGTGCACATAGATTACTTCTGATGTTTTGGTTTGCTTTGGATAAATCTTCAGGAGAGAAATCCTGGGTCAAACTGTAGGTCCTTTTTCTAGTGTTTGAATGTCCAGACTGTTTTCCACAAGAAATAGAGACATTTGTCACCTCTGTACAGTTTCTTACTTCCCAGAGATTGGTGTTTTCACACCATACCCACCTCTAAGTGACAATTTTCTTCATCAGAGTGTACTAGGTTCCCAGGCCTCTTTCCACTGTTCTGTTTCCCCTGCTAAAGCCCCTATACCTGGGAAAATAGATTACATCTAGACTGAGTTTCATAAAAAATGTTACCCTTTATGCCTTTATGTTCCTATGGGTGAGGTCATCCAGTATCCATCCTATTTCTGGTTTATATCATGTAGTTTGATTTCTTCACATTCCGCCTAATAGGTAGCAAAAGAGGTTGTATCATTTATTTATTTGTTTATTTATTTATTCCCTTTTGGTGCCCTTGTTGTTTTATTGTTGTAGTTATTATGGCTGTCGTTGTTGGATAGGACAGAGAGAAATGGAGAGAGGAGGGGAAGACAGAGAAGAGGAGAGAAAGATAGACACCTGCAGACCTGCTTCACAGCTTGTGAAGTGACACCCCTGCAGATGGGGAGCCAGGGCTTGAACCAAGATCCTTATGCCGGTCCTTGTGCTTTGAGCCACCTGCACTTAACCCGCTGTGCTACAGCCCGACTCCCATATCATTTTTATACAGTGGAGTGGTATTGCACTGTGTTTATACCATATGGTTTTTAGCCATTCGTTAAAAAGGTCTGATTAACCTTCAGTGTAGCAGACACAGACAAGTGCCAAAATTAACTGACGGAAAGGGCTGAATGAGAAAATCCATAGTGGGACCGGGCAGTAGCACACCAGGTTAGTGCACATAGCATGAAACAAGGGCCTGAGGAAGGGTCTCGGTTTGAGCACCTAGGTCCCCACAATCAGTATGTCACCTCACAAGTAGTGAAGCAGCTCTGCAGGCGTCTACCCTTCTTTTTCTCTCTCTGCTTACCCTCCCCTCTCATTTCTCTCCATCCTATCCAAAAAATAAAATAAAATAATAAAAATGACTGCAAGAGCAGTGGATCAGGCTCCAGTGATAACCCTGGAGGCAGAGAGAGGGAGAGAAATTTCATAGTACAATCACGTTTTGTGTTTCGAATGTTCTGAGCCAACTACTCATCAAAATAACAAAAACTGTGTGTAGTACATGTGTTGTTCTTCTAGCGTTTGCCCTTCTTCCGTAGCCAGTCAACAGTGTCAGGTTGAGCCTGATGTAAAGTTTCGAGACCTCCTTTGAATCTGGAGAGGTGGCAGTCGTTGACTATGTGGGTCATAGTCTGTCTGTAGCCGCAGGGGCAGTTCGGGTCGTCTCTGGCTCCCCAGCGATGGAACATAGCGGCGCACCGGCCATGGCCTGTTCGATAGCGATTGAGGAGGGCCCAATCATAACGTGCTAGGTCAAAGCCGGGTTGACGCTTGCAGGGGTCTGTGATGAGGTGTTTGTTCTTGACCTCAGCTGACTGCCAACTCTGTTTCCAAGAGTCTGGAACAGAGAAGTCCAGTGTAGGCGTAGGGGACCAGATTGGGTGATGAGACGTCAAGCGTTGGACAGGGTGGGCAAAGATATCCACGTAGATTGGCAATTCCGGTCAAGCGTAGACGTGGGAAATGAAATTAGATGATGCCGCATCCCTACGAATATCTGGCGGGGCGATGTTGCTAAGAACTGGCAGCCATGGAACCGGGGTGGAACGGATGGTTCCAGAAATTATCCTCATGGAGGAATATAATTTGGAATCGACCAAGTGGACATGGGGGCTACGGAACCATCCTGGGGCACAGTATTCTGCAGTGGAATAGCATAATGCTAGAGATGATGATCGTAGTGTGGATGCGCTTGTGCCCCATGAGGAGCTGGCCAGTCTTGCAATGATGTTATTCCTCGCGCCCACCTGTGTTGTGATCTTGAGCGAGTAACTATTACTAGCGTCAGTTATATTAGGGAGTTCCAAGGAAACATGTTTGTATATTGCCTAACAGTTTGGGGAAGGTAGAAATGTGTACTTACCTCTATGAAGTCATTCAGGAGGCTAGTCTATAAGGGTAGCTCCAAGATTTTCTGATACCGAAAAGAAAATGAGAAGGTTTGTCAGAGGCAACTCTTCAGAATATAACTGGAAAGATAGGCATATGAATTCTACTCTCATTTGTGAGAATTTAGTAGCACGGTATCGACTGGGCTGCAAAATGTAGAGGACCAGAAGTCCCAGACAAAAGGGTAGAAAAGCAGAAAGGGACAATCTGTAATCTTCTGTATTAGTATGCATATGCTTACTTCCATGGCACTACTGTGAGAACTGAGACATTATACCTGCAGTTCAAAATATATAGCTAAGTCTCAATAGGTATGATAATAATAATAATTATTATTATTGTATGGACACAGAAATTTTAGGGCATAAACTGATAATTTTTTTTTGGCATGGGGTAAATTAATTTGCTTTTCCAGAGTGAGACAGAAAACAGGAACTGGGGCAGGGTGGTGGTGCACCTGATCAGGTGTTCATGTTGCAGTGCTCAAGGACCCGAGTTTGAGAACCCGGTTCCCACCTACAAGGGGAAAGCTTTGCGAGTGGTAATACAGTGTTGCCGGTGTCTCTTTGTCTCTTTCCCTTCTCTATCACTCCCTTCCCTCTTAATTTCTGGCTGTCTCTATTTAAAAACTGAATAAAAATTAAAAAAGAAAACAGTAATTGCTTTCAAATATATATATATATAATGTATTCTATTTATAATCATTTATTTACGTGTGTGTTCAGCTTAATATTATGTTCAAGTAGTAAGGTATTCCCAATTCTTTTTTGTAACTTGTGAAATCTGCCTCATAATAAAATGTACTAGTAGTATTCACTGAAATAAATATTGCTAGTTCGATATTTATTGGCAATTATGAAAACCACGCCTCCCTTTCTTTTAGAACCATAAATTAAAGCATGAATAAAGTTATTCTTATAGGGTTGGGTGGCAGTACATCTGGTAAAACATACATATTGTAAGTGTGTGGGGACCCCGATTTGAGCTTCCATTCCCCACTAGCAGGGTTGAAACAATGCTGCAGGTGTCTCTCCCTCTCTTTACTGGTCCATTTTCATCTTCCTCTCAAGTTCTCTCTAACTAAAATAAGTACATAAAATATATTTAACCGTTTGGTCAAAAGCTATTCTTCTATCTGCTAAAATATCCTTTCACCCTCCCTGAAAATATTGTTAGATTATGGTGTAGGAAAAGGTAGTAGGTAGTTCTCTGGGCGGGAACAAGGAAGTTAAAAAAGCAGACTGACTAAGTGAAAATCTTAATTTACTCTTGACGTTGAAAATTTATTGTGTAAAACCTCCATTAAACATAAAATGTTTTCTACTAAAACAAGATTCAGAAATATATCATCTGCTTTCTAAAGCTACTCCTGATCAATATTTGAGTTTTTAATTTTAAAACAGGGCAACCACCTAGTGGAATATTCTTAAGATATCGATGTAGGCAGCTGCTCCTGAATCAAACATAAATCTAAGAAAATATATTTTGCATTGTGATTAACTGAGTATCTCCCTCTGGTTAGGACGCTGTCTGTGAGGAAGATGGATTATAGTAGAGACCAGGTGGTTTGGCTCATAAAATTATGAAATTTCTGTTTTGATTGAAGACAAAAGCTTGTATATCTAATGAGTCAGCTACCAAAAAAAAATACATGTCAGAAAAATATAAACTGTAATTGAGCCAATGGACAAGAACATAATGTACTTTTTTCACTACATCACAGAGTAGTGCAGTCGTCATAAACAGCACCCACTGAAGCTTTGGTGCAAGCCGAGTGATTAACAAGTACATGTTGCTGGCAAAAGACAGAGATGTCTGTTTTCTAGGCTAAATATCACAAACCCAAAGCAATGGAATGACTTGATGTTTCTATATCTCTCTTACCTTCAGTTTTTTTTTAATTTTTAAATTTTATTTATTCCCTTTTGTTGCCCTTGTTGTTTTATTGTTGTAGTTATTATTGATGTCGTTGTTGTTGGATAGGACAGAGAGAAATGGAGAGAGGAGGGGAAGACAGAAAGACAGACACCTGCAGACCTGCTTCACCGCCTGTGAAGGGACCTGCCTGCAGGTGGGAACCCGGGGGTTTGAACCGGGATCCTGACGCCGGTCCTTGAGCTTAGCGCCACCTGCGCTTAACCTGCTGCGCTACAGCCCGACTCCCTTACCTTCAGTTTTAAAGAACGATTTGCAATGACTAAATGTGTATATGTCTGCGTGTTTGTATGTTTGCTTTTAAGTAAGAACTTAGATTGATCTATTTCAAATTTCCATGTTTCTATGTGTCATCTTAGCGTTAGTCTTTAGTCCTCTGATATATTTCACTCAGCATGGTGGAAATGGGACACATTCCTTTATCATTGCTGAGCAGTATTTTACAAATTACTCATTTGTTAATGCAAGGACACTGTATTTGTTTCCCAATATGGGGGTGATGATGCAATAAGTAGCTATACCACCGCTCTTTGAATCTGTATTAGTGCATATTTCAGGTAAATATCCAGAGCAGTATAAGGGGATTTTATCATATTTTCAGATTTCTGTATTTTATTTATTTGAGGAGTCTTCTTTCTGATAGTCACAACTGAGTACACCAAGTCACATTCATACCAACACGGTGTATGATTTTCCTTTGCTTCAAATCCTCTTTTAGTTTTTTTTTTTTTTTTTTGGATAATCATCAATCCCACAGATAAGAAATATTTTATGTTTTTATTTTTTTCAGTTTTATTTATTTAATAATAAGAGATGAACATACTATCATGTGTCTTTGACACCTCTGTCTGATTTTTTTTTTGAAAAGTTTATTCAGATCTGCCTGTTTTTTAAATCAGGTTGTTTTTAACATTGAATTTTACGAGTCCTTTGTATAACTTGAATGGTAATTCTCTAATGGGTATGTGATATACGTGCATAGTTTCCTCTCAGTAGGACATCTTTTCATTTTGATGCACATTTGCTTCTCTATGGAGTGATGACTTCTAATTTGATTCAGCCACAACTGTTTATTTTTGCCTTTATTTCCTTGCTTTTGCAGCTGAGACCCCAAATACATTTCTAAGGCCTATTGCAACAGGTGTATCATTCATTCTTTCTTCTGTATATCACACAGGTTCAGATTTTAAATAAGAACATTTAATCCATTTTGAATGTGTGTGTGTGTGTGTGTGTGTGATTTTAGGCATTGACATATGCCTATATAGTTTATCGACCACCATTTGTTGAAAAGGGCCTACCTTGATCCTGTCTAGTCTGCTGACTTCTTACTTGTGAAACCATTTCTATAAACATTGTCTTATTTTTTGGCTTTTGCTCCTATTATACTTGTTTATTGTTATTCCAGTACCATGCAGTTTTAATTGTGACCTCTCTGTATAGTTTGAAATAGGAAGTGTGATACTCCATGGTGCTATTTATTTATTTTTTTTTTCCTCAGTGGCATTTTTGCCATTTATTATCTTTTTGCAGCTTCAAATAAATATCCTGGGATTTTTGTTCTATTTCTATGACGAATGTCACAAAAGTTTTGATAGATAGTATGTGCTATATATTGCTATAGGTAATATAATAATTTAAGCAATACTAATTATTTTTGTCTATAAATAAGGAATAACTTTTAAAACTATATTTCAGTTTTCAGTACAGGGGTCTTACACTTCTTTAGTTAGATCAATTCCAAATGACTTGATTCTCTTTGATGTGACTGTAAAGTAGTATTTCTCCTTTTAAATATATTTTGTACTATTTCTTTCACTGTTTTGATATTTTTTCTAATAAAATCCACAAGGTGGAAACACAGACTCCTAGAGTCACCAAGGCAGTCCGTATTATTCCCCACTGTGAGTGCAGTAAAAGACCAATGCAACCTTATCAAGTTCCAACCCATTGTGTCAATAAACATTTTCTCCATGATGTTAATTAAGTATCAGAATTTCATGGGTCAGATTAATTCCAATTAATGCTTTGCTAATGCTGAAAAAGAATGATTTTGTCCGGACAAATTATCTTCCTATGATTTAACACTCATCCTATGGATACAATTTAAGAAGAGAGCTTAAAAACCTCACTGTCGTGTTTAATAGCAAACTATTCAGAGCCTGTTAGATTAAAAATAATGAGTATGTTGTTCAGTTATCGTTCCTTTCCTCTTAAAAATATGCTTTTGCTAGTAGATAATATTTTAAAAAATATTTAAATGTTCATTACTTAATAAAAGCTATGTGACAAGATATTTGTCTCCTTGTAATTATTTGACCGAGAGGTAAATATGCCAGTGAAGTGCCTAAAGTAAACCTGGAGTGTACAGGCCTGCTGTGTACTCATTAACTGTGTGAGCCTGAAGCACTTGAAAACATATTCTGGGTTTCAGTTTTATTTTTATGTATGGGGGAGAATGGAGTTAAAGTAAAGATTAATGAATTAAACAAGTTCTGAAAAAATGGTAAGAGTTTTGGAATGATAGTGGGTATTCAAAAAGCAGAGTATTTATAAATATACATATATACATTTTATTTATTTATTTGTTTATTTACTTATTGGATCAATACAGAAATTGAGGAGCAAGGGTGGTGTAGTGATGGTGAGAGACAGAAAGATACTTGCAGCACTTTTTAAAAAAATCTTTATTTGGGAGTCGGGCTGTAGCACAGCGGGTTAAGCGCAGGTGGCGCAAAGCACAAGGACCGGCATAAGGATCCCGGTTCGAACCCCGGCTCCCCACCTGCAGGTGAATCACTTCACAGGCGGTGAAGCAGGTCTGCAGGTGTCTGTCTTTCTCTCCTCCTCTCTGTCTTCCCCTCCTCTCTCCATTTCTCTCTGTCCTATCCAACAACAACGACTACAACAATAAAAAAAACAACAAGGGCAACAAAAGGGAATAAATAAATAAAATAAAATATTAAAAAAAAATCTTTATTTGACAGAGACAATCATAAATTGAGAGAGGAGGGCGGAATAGGGAGAGAGAGAGAGAGAGAGAGACATTTGCAGCACTGTTTAAGTTCCCCCCCACACACAGGTGGAGACCTTGGGCTTGAAATCAGGTCCATACACACTGTAAAATGTGAGCTCAACCAGGTTCACCAATGTCCAGGCCCCACTTTTTTTTTTTTTTTTTTTTTTTTTACTCTCTAGAAGCTTCCTCAATGTAAGTGGAGACCGAATATTTGAACCGTTTTTACCATTTGGTAACATGTGCATTCAACTAGTCATGTTACTGCCCATCCCCCAAAGCATAATCTTTTTTTTCATTATTTATTTATTCATTTTTTATTTATAAAAAGGAAACATTGACAAACCATAGGATAAGAGGGGTATAGCTCCACACAATTCCCACCACCAGAACTCCATATCCCATCCCCTCCCCTTATAGCTTTCCTCTTCTTTACCCCTCTGGGAGTGTGGAGCCAAGGTCATTGTGGGATGCAGAAGGTGGAAGGTCTGGCTTCTGTAATTTCTTCCCACTAAACATGGGCATTGACAGGTTGATTCGTACTCCCAGCCTGCCTCTCTCTTTCCCTAGTGGGGCATGGCTCTGGGGAATTGCAGCTCCAGGACACATTGGTGGGGTTGTCTGTCCAGGGAAGTCTAGTCAGCATCCTGTTAGCATCTGGAACCTGGTGACTGAAAAGAGAGTTAACATACAAAGCCAAACAAATTGTTAACCAATCATGAACCTAAAGGCTGGAGTAGTGCAGATGAAGAGTTGTGGGGGGGGGGGGAGGTCCTCCATTTTGTAGATAGCTATTAGGCATATTTTAGTTATAAACCAAAGAGCCTATGGCTATACTATTTTTTTTTTTTTTCCCTAATCCTGAAATCTGATATGTAGGTTGATCCAAGTTATTGTCTGGGGAGATGCTATCATGGATGGAAAAAGGACCAGAAAACTGGATCAGGGAAGAGAGTAGCTCCCTAATATTGTTGGCTGTAAACCCCATCGATTTGATGCTTGGTCTGGGGCCCATATTCAGTTTAGGAGCCTATGTGACCTCTGCATCCCTGTAGATCTGAGCTCACATTCTGTGGTCATGCATAATCTTTTTAAAGGCACAACTTGACTTTCACAATGAAGCATGCAAATATATTAACAGGATTCTCAAATCTAATGCAGTTGAATATAAGCTACTAGTAGATGGTTTGGGAATGCTAAGTTTGTACTCAGAGAATTCACTGTCAGCTTTTCTGCATGACTTCATATGAAATAGCACATATCATAATTACTTGTAATGAAGCAAATTTAAATTAAATATATGTTTCTTACAGAAATGTGAATAATTTTGAGGATAATATAATGAGAAAATCCTATATTGTGTTTTAAAAATTGTTGTCTACAAAGTCATTACATGAAATTTGTTGTGAATGTGTGGTATAAATTGATCTGTGATGTGTATAATAAAGTATTTACTTTGAGCTAGAAAAATAGCAAAGACAAAAACATGAATAAGTTGTTTTTATATTTCTATGCCATGGTAAACTGCACTTCTGTAAATTCATAGTATTAGATTTTATAAAACTGTTTTATATTTAAAATATCCATTGTTTAACTTCTTGGGCAAGATGCCAAAAAATTCTTGTGTAAATAATGAACTAGATTCATCAAATTTATAGCCTAATCTTGCTGTTACTTCTCTAGTGAACATTCAATTTCAGATGGGTTAACTTCCTTCTCTTAATGTACTATCATATAGTAGTATTTATTTCAAATTTTAATTTTGAATAATTGTGAGTTAGGTTAAAGGTGTTCTAGAAAGTAAATGTTTAATGCTTAGTTACAGTGTACTAAGTCATATCATGACTGTAAGTTAGGGGAAGGTGAAAAGGGAGCCTCCTTAGTTTTAGCATTTTGGTCAAGCTACTTGTTTTATTGAAGACCGTTTGACGTGATGCTTTCCAAAGTAGATTCTGCCTTCCAAATTTACCAAGTAAATGTTCTTGTATTTTTCTCTCACTTCTTCCAGCTACCCTTAGTTTTTTACCCTTTGCATCTTCCCAAACAGAAATTTAACTTTATTAGTGGGTAGAGAGTACTAAGGAGGCCTCAACTAGAAATTATATTTATGTTTTTTCCCTTTGTGTTCAAGTTTGAGATTGCTGTGGTGTATTACACCAAAGCAAAATACTCAGGAGAGGGTGAGGAGGTTAGAAGGTGGAGAGGTCCTTGGAGGTTTGGTGCATGGTGATGGGAAAAGGCATAAGTTGGAGGTGAGAGTGTTCTGCAGAACCTATCCTCGGGAGGTGAGAAACTATTACCCATGAAGGTATGGTTAACCATTAACCCTTCCAATAGAATGATACTAAAGAAAAAGTAATAATCTATAGATTTCAAAGAATGTTTCAAGAAGGAAATATTTTTATTTTGTATATAGTAAAAAATAGTGTATAGTATATTCCATGCTATATGTAATATTTACATGATTTAATATATAACTATATTTACTGTACATATATATGCATATATATATTTCTTTAACTATATAACATAATATAACATTATTATATTCTGACAAAGAACTTGTATGAGTATATTGCTTTGCAAAACTCAGCTATTTAAATTGATTCTTTGTAGATAAGAACTGTAAACCTGCCATACCCACTGCCACAATCTAACTATAAAGCAGTGAATAGTGCCAGTAGGTATTTCAGCTGAAGATTAATAGCTATTAGAGATGTAAATACAGTAGGATGTTACATTAGTGTGCATATAAGGCACTTTAATTGCTTAGGTAATTAACACTTCCGTTGTTCTTCTCATTATCATTTTGTTCCAGTTGAAATGCTTGTTAGCAGCCGCCACTGTAGAAGGAACAGATAGCATGTCATTATGACAGTTGACAGAAGACAGCCTTCAAGGATGTGGCACTAATTAAATTAAAACTTCAAACTGTGGATAGATTTCTTTTGACTAATTATGAATGACCATCTTCATAGATTCACTTCTTTATTCAAGAGTTACAAGTTCTGTGTTAAATATGCTGTATTAGATTGCAAAGAAATTCATTAACCAAGCTCTTACGCCTCTCTCCAAAAGGAAAGACTATTAACATCTGGAGACTTTTCTGCAGACTAAGGGAATTTTCTTCTCACTTTAATCACAATGACAAATGACTATGAGTTTCTATCATCAGCATAACTAGAAATGTCACCCTTCTCAAACAGCTAGGTAATGGTGTAGCCTTTAGCAGGCACTCAGTTGCAAGAGGTCTGTGTATACAGAGCCGCAGAAAGAACGCCCAGGAAGACATTCTATTTCTGCTTGCTTTCTTTCTTTCTTTTTATTGTGACAAGTATTATTTCTAGGACTCATGCTGCCACTAAGAATTCACCATTCCCAGTGGCTACTCCCACACACACACATCTTCCCCCTTTCTACTTGTACTTGATAGGACAGAGAGAAATTGAGAGGGGGAAGATAGAGGGGAGCCGGGGTGGTGGTGCACTTTGTTGAGTGAACATATTGCAATGTGCAAGGACTAGGGTTTAAGCCTCTTGTTTCCAGCTGCAGGGAGAAGCTTTGTGAGTGGTGAAGTAGTGTTACAGGAGTCTCTCTTTCTCCCTATCTCCCCTTACCCTCTCGATTTCTAGGTGTCTCTATCTAATGAATAAAACTAATAGTAATAAAAAAGGAAGATAGAGGAGAGGCTAAGACATCTTCAGGCCTGTTTCACCACTCAAGAAATGTGTCCACTGCAAGTGGGGGCCAGGGGTCTGTGGCAGATAAAGATTTGGAAATTTTAGTGCATTCAAATTATGTGTTGGGGAAGTTAGGGATTAACTCGTATAACAGATTTGAAATAGTTGGGGCTGCAGAGCAAAATGCTACTGATTATATATAAAAAAATATAATGTAGACTTGATCAATACATATATTCTATTTAAAAAGTTTACTGAGTAGGTAATTGCCTTTCTATGCTATGCTCTCTATCAAATCCTGACACTACATATAAGTGTTTTCACAAAAGGTTAAGCTTTAGTGCTGTGGTATTGCTCTCTGTCTCTCTTATCAAATTTCAAAATATGAATGAATCAATACAAAAGCAGTAATATAGTGCACACGTGAGATTCCAGTGACAAAAAAATAAATAATTTAAGTAGTGAAATGAAAACTGGGAAATAGCTAGAAAAAGTCAGGTAGAGCAAACACTTTGGCATGCAAATGGGCATGGTTTCAATTCCAGCACCACGTGGGATACACATGGATACCACATGGTGATACATGGCACTCACCAACCAGGAAGCTCCACAATTGGCAGGATAGTGTTATGGTGTCCTTCCTCCTCCTTTGACTCTTCCTTCACTTCCTCTTCTACCTTCTCCTATATCTCCTCCTCCTCCTCCTCCTTCTTCTTCCTCTCTCTCCTCTCTCTCTCTCTCTCTCATCTCTATCTCTATATCTCTCTCCCCTGTTATACAGGGAGAGACATAAAATATTTATTTTCTGCTTTCGAAAGACAAAGGAGATTTAGAGTTGTTTTTTTTAATTTTTTATTTAAGAAAAGATTAATGAACAAAAACATAAGGTAGGAGGGGTACAACTCCACACAATTCCCACCACCCAATCTCCATAACCCACCCCCTCCCATGATAGCTTTCCCATTCTCTAGCCCTCTGGGAGCATGGACCCAGGGTCGTTGAGGGTTGCAGAAGGTAGAAGGTCTGGCTTCTGTAATTGCTTCCCCGCTGAACATGGGCATTTACTGGTCGGTCCATACTCCCAGTCTGCCTCTATCTTTCCCTAGCAAGGTGTGTCTCTGGGGAAGCTGAGCTCCAGGACACATTGGTGGGGTCTTCAATCCAGGGAAGCCTGGCCAGCATCCTGGTGGCATCTGGAACCTGGTGACTGAAAAGAGAGTTAACATATGAAGCCAAACAATTTGTTGAGCAATCATGGATCCCAAGCTTGGAATAGTGGAGAGGAAGTGTTAGGGAGGTACTCACTGCAAACTCTAGTGTACTTCTGCTTTCAGGTATATATTTTGCAGTAGTTTATGGCTACGTGTGAACATAAGCTCTCTCTCACAGAAACTGGTGTATATCTAGGTTATGGGACTTTGTTAGAAAGTGAACTACCTGAGATGAAATTAGAGTGTACTATAAAAGGAAAGGTCTCACCCGAGTAATGAAGCTGAAGCGTTGTCATTCCACACGTGAAGTCTCGGGACACAGTCTGAGGTGAAGCATGTTCAGGTGGCAATCGTTGCGTTGGTTAGGTTGTGATCAGCGGATGCAATATTATTTGGTTTGGATTGAGAGATGCATACGGGAAAGTGGGCCCTATCCAAGGGTTCCAGGACTGGGGGAAGTAGGGACTCTATAGTGGAGATGTGAGGTTCCTGCTGTCTTAGGGTTCAAAAAGACAATCGATAGTTAATGTTATCATCACATTATTTGTTAATTGGGTTAACTTTGAAAAGTCCTTTTGTTATGGTTTGCTGTACAGTATCCAGTATCTTGTATATAGCTGTGTTATTGGATGCTTCTAATCTACTTGGTCTATGCTTTTGAGAGAGTCCGCATATCAAATACACAGCGTATATATTAAAAAGATTCAGTTTGTGTTTTGAGAAACTTTGAGACATACAATTGATTTTCCCCCTCTCATATTAATTAACTACTGATTTATACGTCTACATTTTGCTAGGAGTGTACATAAACACCATTCCCACCACCAAAGGACTGTGACCCATCCCTCCCGCCCACTCCCACCCCCCACTGGCCCAGGAAGCTGCATGTCTACCCCTCACCACAGGGTTTTTACTTTGGTGCCCTACTTACAATTTGATCAGGGCCTGCTTTTAGTTTCCCTTTCATATCTTCTTAGTCAACTTCTGTTGATGAGTGGGATCATCCCATACTCATCTTTATCTTTCTGACTTAGCTCACTTAACATAATTCCTTCTAGCTCTGTCCAAGATGGGTCAGAGAAGGTGGGTTCATTGTTCTGGATAGCTGCATAGTATTCCATTGTGTATATATACCACAGCTTTCTCAGCCACTCATCTGTTGTTGGGCACCTGGGTTGCTTCCAGGTTTTCGCTATTATGAATTGTGCTGCTATGAACATAGGAGTACACACCTCTTTTTGGTTGGGTGTTATGGAGTCCTTGGGGTATAAGCCCAGGAGAGGAATTACTGGATCATATGGAAGGTCCATGTCTAGCCTTCTGAGAGTTTTCCAGACTGCTCTCCACAGAGGCTGGACCAATTTACATTCCCACCAGCAATGTAAAAGGGTTCCTCTGTCCCCACATCCTCTCCAGCATTTGTTGCTGCTGTCCTTTTTGATGTATGCCATTCTTACAGGAGTGAGGTGGTATCTTAGTGTTGTCTTAATTTGATTTCTCTGAGTACAGATTGGAAGGGAAGAAGTCAAGCTCTCACTATTTGCAGATGATATGATAGTATACATAGAAAGACCTAAAGAATCCAGTAGAAAATTACTGGAAGTTATTAGGCAATATAGCAAGGTATCAGGCTACAAAATCAATGTACAAAAATCAGAGGCATTTCTGTATGCAAACACTAAATCTGAAGAAGACATCCAGAAATCACTCCCATTTACTGTTTCAGCAAAATCAATCAAATACCTAGGAATAAAGTTGACCAAAGAAGTGAAAGACTTGTATGCTGAAAACTATGAGTCGCTACTCAAGGAAATAGAAACTGATACCAAGAAATGGAAAGATATCCCATGCTCATGGATTGGATGAATAAATATCATCAAAATGAATATTCTCCCCAGAGCCATATACAAATTTAATGCAATACTCATCAAAGTTCCACCAAGCTTCTTTAAGAGAACAGAACAAACACTACAATCATTTATCTGGAACATGAAAACACCTAGAATTGCCAAAACCATCTTAAGGAAAAGAAACAGAAATGGAGGCATCACACTCCCAGACCTTAAAAGTATATTATAAAGCCATCATCATCAAAACAGCATGGTACTGGAACAAAAATAGGCACACAGACCAGTGGAACAGAATTGAAAACCCAGAAGTAAATCCCAACACCTATGGGCATCTAATCTTTGATAAGGGGGCCCAAAGGATTAAATGGGAAAAGGAGGCTCTCTTCAATAAATGGTGCTGGGAAAACTGGGTTGAAACATGCAGAAGAATGAAATTGAACCACTTTATCTCACCAGAAACAAAAATCAACTCCAAATGGATCAAAGACCTAGATGTCAGACCAGAAACAATCAAATACTTAGAGGAAAACATTGGTAAAACACTTTCCCACATACACCTCAAGGACATCTTTGATGAATCAAACCCAATTGCAAGGAAGACTAAAACAGAAACAAACCAATGGGACTACATCAAATTGAAAAGCTTCTGCACATCCAAAGAAACTATTAAACAAACAGAGAGACCCCTCACAGAATGGGAGAAGATCTTCACATGCCAGACATCAGACAAGAAACTAATCACCAAAATATATAAAGAGCTCAGCAAACTTAGCACCAAAAAAGCAAATGACCCCATCCAAAAATGGGCAGAGGATATGAACAAAACATTCACCTCAGAGGAGATCCAAAAGGCTAACAAACATATGAAAAACTGCTTGTTTTGGTTTTTTAGTTGTTTCATTTTAGCAATAACTATCTCTTAAGTAATTTTGATTAAAAATGATTTGTAAGCTGTATGTATGTTTTCTTTCAATTTCTGGACAATATTTGAAAAAAAATTCCCCAAATTGTCATTCTTCTGTGAAATTATGAAATCTTTTGAAATAAGTTCTCCAAATAGGCAGATCTGCTCCTGGATGACTATGCTTAAATCTTACATTTTGGGGGTGTATTTATATATTAAACATATATGATCTATTATTACAGATCACCCTCATTGTTAAGTCTCTGAAGTTAGATTGTGAAGTTAGTCTGATACCTATCTACACCCCTGCTTTCCCAGCCTTTGACAGATTGTAGAATGAGACACAGATTGTTTAAAGGACTTTCCTAGATTTATACCACTGGGGAGAGCCAGAGCCCAACTATGGCATCTGACTCTACATCTGTAGCTAATTTTACCAGATCATAAACTGGAGAATGTATAATTCTCAGAGTAAAAATCTGTCAAATATTGTAATTGCATACATGTCTCTGGAAAGCCATCTTTCTTTAGATTTCTATTGTGACTGCATCATAAGTATATTCTTTCTTACTGTTAATCAAAGTGCAATTAATTATAGTTCCCATTTTTGTAAAATAGCTTATAACTAAAGTCAAGACTAACTTCAAAGTTTAAAATGACTTAATTGCACTGTAACATGGCCAAAATCAATGATGCAACTTGATTATATATTGGAAGCTATTTTCAAATCACTACATTATTTTTCTACATTGTATATTACTTATTATGATTTCAGTTCTCATGAACTCAGAAAGGAATATGATACAAAACAGATTAGCACTCTAGATTATTCTATTTTGGATTTCATGGAATGACTTTATACTATCTAAATATCATTAAGATATGCCATACATATATGTTCTCTACCTTGAATTTATCAAACACCCAAAAGTTAATCAATTCAAAGAAAATGGTAATTTCTTAAATGAGAAAGGAGTCTTTCTCTATAAGAAAAGAAAAGGAATAGAGTGGACTTCCATAATTACAGATCTAATTATGCTTCGGGCAGACAACCTCAGCAATGTGAACTCCACCTCCCCAAAGCCCTACCACACTAGGGAAAGGTAGAGACAAGCTGGGGTTATAAATTGACCTACTAATGTCCATGTCCAGTGGAGAAGCAATCATAGATACCAGATATTCCGCCTTCTACACCCCATAAAGAATTTTGGTCCATACTACCAAAGGGATAAAGCATAAGGAATTTGGACCAGGTGGTGGCGTACCTGGTTAAGTGCACACATCAGAGTGTTCAAGTACCTGGGTTCAAGCCCCTGGTCCCCACTTGTAGGGGGAAAGCTTCATGAGTGGTGAAGTAGGGCTGCAGGTGTCTCTCTTTCTCTCTCCCTCTCTACCTCCCCCGCCCTTCTTGATTTCTGGCTGCCTCTATCCAATAAATAAAGATAATAATAAAAAAAAATAAGGAATTTTCCAATGGAGGGGATAGGACATGAAACTCTGGTGATAGAAACTGTATAGAATTATAACCTTGTTATCTTACAATCTTGTTCATCATTATTAAGTCACTAATAAAAAATTAAAGAAAGTTAATTGAAAATTAGTCTGCCCTGAAATGAATAATTACATTATTATAATTAAGTATATAGTCTTCAGTAAATGTGATACGCAAATAGTCAGAATCTTGTTGAAAGGAATTGCAACCATCACTTTGTTATCTGTAAACTATTAAAAAGCACCTCTAGAGCCTTGGTAAAAATACCACCCCCCAACACACACACCCACAAACAACACACACACACACACACACACACACACACACACACACACTCTTACTTGAATTTGTCTTAAATCACTAAATTCTCCCCTCATGAAACTCTTGATGTCCTGTTTTTTATAGATATGGTTGTTGTCAAGTCTCCCTGAATAAAAAAAACCTATAATTTCAGTGATGATTATCTAAAAAGGGCATGGACAAAATTTGAGTACAGAGGATCAGTTATATGGTGATGGGGGAAGCCAGACTTCCATTTAAAATAATAGTATAACTTATGCAGATGTTGAATTATAGCACTTAATAATTAAAACCTATGCATAGTTGTAAGTCAATGCTCTTTCATTAAAAATTTCAATGATTTATATTTAATATGGGAAAACGATTGACTTAAACTCTTCTACTGCTTACCCTACATACAGTGATGCCCTTCATTTAACAAATATTTACCCTAGAAATTATCTTTTTTATTTGTTCATGTCAGAATTTCTTAGTTTTTAAACCATCAATTTAAAGCATAATTTTGTGGTTTTGTTTATTTTATGTAGAAAGAAAACTCTATGCTTGTAGTCTAATGGTGCTCCAAAGAAAGGAAAAGCTTGAATCACTTTTTAGTAATTTAAGAAACTAAAAATTATATACCAAACAATACTTTATTAGAGGAGCCTAATGATGAATTCTCAGGCAAATCTTATATATTTCTGTTTTTTTAATTTATAAAATGGAAATGCTGACAATACTGTAGGATAAGAGAGGTACATTTCCACACAATGCCCACCCCCAGAGCTCCATATCGAATCCCCTCTCTTGATAGCTAAAAATGGGATCTATGTGTATGTTTCCACGTCCTGAGGAAATGAAAAAATGGAATAAATAGATGCTGGAATATAACTAAGTCATGATAGATTTTGTAAAAGTCACACTAAGTCTTAGGGATATTTTCAACCAAAGCACCTACAACAAAGTTACTACACTTAGGCAGACTTCATTCTGTGATTGCTGTGGCATATATTTGTCATCTATCTGTAGGAACTAGTTAACTTAGGAGTGATCTGAACAGTTTGTTTCTGCCATGCTCTCTCTAGAATAACTGAAAATATATAAACTGTAAGAGCCAGTCAGAGAGAAGCCCACCCCCCCACACACACATACACACCCATCACTGGCTGAGAACAGGATTTTGACTTGTCTTGAAGGACTGAGTCTTTGATAAAAATTTATTTTCCCAGCAGTTTCACTGACGCCATAATAGATAGTGAAAGATATAAAGGGGTCCCATTGTGAAAAGTTATTTTACCAGGTAGAAAACTTACAAAAGGATTTATATTTCAAAATAACAGTGACATAAAGATCATATCAAAAAATGTTTTAAAGGAAAAAAAAAAAAAAGCCCAGAATTGTAGTTTCTGGAACGATATTATTCAGAATCTTATCCAACAAAAGGATGAATTTTAGACATCTGGACCATATTGCCTCTTAGACCTTTTATCTAAAGCAGGTTAAGAAGTTAAATGCTATAGATGAAGATAATAATTTTAGGCTGAAATGTCTCCTCATTAAAAAATATTTCTCTATTATTCTTAAAAACTTTAGGTTGTTTAATTCCGTTATTTTATTAGGATCATTAATTATTTGCTTGGGCTCTGGTACTTTATTGTTTATAAGCATCAAATATTAGTGTTACGGAGTTATACTTAGTTCTTAGATACTTGTCATTTTTAAAAAGTATTTATTTTCTTTATTTTTAAGAGTGATTCAATAGATGATAGATAGATAGATAGATAGATAGATAGATAGATAGATAGACAGACAGACAGACAGACAGATAGATAGATACATATCAGAACAGTGCTCAGCTCTGGCTTATGGTAGTGTTTGGGATTGAACCTGGGGCCTTTGGTCCCTCAGGCATGGAAGTTTTTTCCAGGACCATTATGCTGTCTCCTCAGCCCTGATATCCATCATTTTTAATGCATTACAAAGAAATAAACCTAGAGTCCCAAGCATGTACAATATTGCTGAGCACTCCTCTAGCCCATTTTATTCATTTAATTTTTTTTTTTTGAGATAGAGAAAAATAGTAGGGGGAGAGAAAGAAAAGGCAGAGGCAGAGAGGTAAGATGGGTACCACAGTACTATTGCATCATACATGGAGCTCCAACAGTGTTGTATAAGCGACAGCCATGTGTCCACAAGATTTGAAGTAAGGTAAATGCTTTTCTGGATACTATCACCTGTCTCTTCGCATTTTCAAGTTATGAAACCAGTAGGTTTCAAGAATGTACATGTGTCCTTTTGAGAAACTATGATATTTATTCTAAGTAATTTTACATGTCTGTTTTTCTATTGTGTTGGGATATTTTCATTTTTTCCTTCTCTTCTCTCTCTGTGTCTCTCTCTTTTCTCTCTCCTTTCTTTCCTTCTTCCTACTTTCCTTTCCTCTTTCTTTCTTTCTTTTTTTCTTTCTTTCTTTCCCTCTTCCTCTCAGAATTTTTATTGGGATTTCGTGCCAGCATGATCCCACCACTTTCACTAACCATGTCTTAATAAGGAGGAAAGACAGGGGAGAGACAGAGACAGTGAGAAAGAAAACACTCAGCAGCACCACTCCACTGCTTGTGAAGCTCCTCCCCAGGCTAGAGGGGACCAGAGACTTGAACCCAGGTCGAAGAGTAATGTGTATGCTCTGCTGGGAGAGTCATCACCTAGTCTCATATTTTCACTTTTCAAAATAGCCTTAAAATAGTCACAATAGGAATTCTTCTAAATAGGAAGTTGGGCGGTAGCACAGCGGGTTAAGTGCGTGTGGCGCGAAGCTCAAGGACCTGCCTAAGGACCCGGTTCCAGTCCCTGGCTCACCACCTGCAGGGAAGTCGCTCTACAGGCTGTGAAGCAGGTGTCTATCTTTCTCTCCCCTTCTCTGTCTTCCCCTCCTCTCTCTATTTCTTTCTGTCCTATCTAACAATGACAACGTTAATAACAATAATAACTACAACAACAATAAAAAACAAGGGCAACAAAAGGGAAAATAAATAAATTAATTAAAAAAATTTCTTCTAAATATTATTTTTTTTTTACTTTTTCTAAAAGCTAAAATGTAAGATAAGTACCTAAAGGAAGAATGCTTTAAATTATGTAATATCAATTAAAAAAAAAAGTTCAAAAGTTCCTTCTCTAAAATTTTGTATTTTTCTCTAGAGATTTGTGTTAGAGCTTGGGCCTAATAGTCACTTTCTTGATTCTCCAGGCATTTTAATAGGAGCCTGATAAAACAACATAAAGAGAAGTTTGTTTTAAAAGGATTTGGTAGTTCTTACTCTTCTATTATTCCACTTTACCATTATACTTTCTCCCTTATCCTCTTCCTTGCCCTCATTTCACACTAAATAAAGCCCTGCATCTCTTTAAGTAGTAATTCTGGGTCATTTATAATTTTAAAGTAGGACACCAAGCAGATTCAAACTAGTTCTAGTGTAATTAAAAATGAAAGCATTGCTGTTCCGTGCAACAATAGAAGTATTGCTATCTGTATACAAAAAGGTAGTTGGACCTAAATTAGGTAGTTGAAATGTTCTAAGTGTCCAGTTCCTAGAGACCCAGACTATCTATTTAACGTTCCCAAAAGGAAATTTTGAGAATTTAGGAGAAGGAATGGAGATAAGCAGCAGGAGAAAATTGTGCGTGTGTGCTGGGGGGTGGGGGAGTTGAGGGGTTGTGTGTGGATAGGTGTGTTGGATCAAGAGGGAGGAATACACATTGCCCTATAAAGTGGGAGTTGGTCTTCTTTCTCAATATTTCATTCGTCCCAAGTTCTGGTTCACATCTGTTAAAGCTTTGATTTCTGTTGATCTTTGATTTCTCTTATGTGGAAAATTGGGATATTGCAACAGTTTTAACAAAGCTATCACACTGGACATCAGATGATCAGCTCTCCAATTATACTTTCACACAATCAATTTTCAGCTCCTAAAAACAAAAAGCGGAGAATACAGACTGTTTTGCATAATATCTCATATTTTATATCTATTATTCTTTTCTATAATGTGTAACATTTTTCTTATTTCACTCTGGACTGAATACGATCTCTAAGGGATACTTAGAGGATGTTTCTTCAGCATATGAATTCCTATGTTAGTGACGGAATCCATCATCGTAACTTGGTTTCTGTCATAATTTTGATTATGTGCTGATTTCTTATGTGATGCACTTACATATATTCTATTTGTTTATCTTTTAATTATTTTTGAAGTAACCATAGTGTATAACAATGCATAGATATTAGGAATCAGTGTGAATTGACAACTGTGACTATTACATCATGTTTGCTACAAGAATCATAGTTGTCACTTGGCACCAGACATTTGACCAATACTAGGTGATTTGTACACACCTTCTGGAAGCCACTATTTTGTTCTTACACTTAAAAAAAAGGTGCTCTTGGTTATATTTTGTTCATTATTTTTGTGCCGTTATCTTTCACACATGAAATGAAACACACTGTTTGTCTTTCTTATTCTGAATTATTTCACCTAATATAATACCCTCTAAGTTTATCTGGGAACTACATGGAGGCATTTGAACTATCAATCATCAGGTAGTATCCCATTTTGTATATAAACCACATGCACTTTTTGCCATCATCTACTGATAGGTGCTTAGGTTGTATTCAGTGTCTAGTTATTCTGAATAGTGATGTGAAAAATATGGGATGCATGTATTTATTTAATTTGTGTTCTCATGTTCTTTGGGTAAGTATCCAGAAGAATAATAACTTGACCATGTGGAATTTCTGTTTTCAGTATTCTGAGACATCTGTATACTCACTCCCATAATGGTTGCACCACTTGCATTTTTATTCCATAGTGTACATGAGTTTCATTTTCTCCACATCCTTGCAACTTTTGTAGGCACTGCTAGTGTTTCATAATAGCCATAATTACAATGGAGGGTAATATTTCATTTTTTAATTTTGATTTGCATAACTTTAATCATGTAAAATGAATATATATATGCATATAAATATATTTCATTTTATTAATGGGTTAATGGTTGTTGACACATAGGTACATCAGGCCCTTTTTACTGCCCTCTTTCACCAAAGCCTTTTACTTCAGTGCAGTACACCAAATACAGTCCAAGTTTAATCCCCCCCAGCCCCGGTCTCTCTTTGTTTCCTTATATTCATGTATTGAATAGAGACAGAGAAGAACTGAGATGGAAAGAGGAGATAGGGAGAGTGACACCTGAAGCACTGCTTTAAGACTCATGTAACTTACTAACTTAGGTTGAGAGCACATGTTACTATGTGCAAGGACCCAATTTGTAGCCTCTGGATGTCCACTGTGGACAAGCAGTACTTTGATGCAATTACTATCATCCAACTTCTTCTTAAGAATCCCCTTCTCCTGGTGAATGGGAACAGGGTCTTATTTCATTGTCCACAAAGCTGTGTCTTCAGTGTCTGCCTCAAGCTGCACATATTTTGGGTGAGCCTTTGATTTGACTTCCGTACTATGGAAGATGTGGGAGAAGGGGCCTTAGCTGCATGCAGTTTGCTACCAACAGCTCCACCAAGTCGAATTTAAGTGATGAGCCATTCTTTCTCTGCCATTGGGTTCACTGGGGCCTTCCCTGTAGGCATCCACACACTCTCTGACTTCCTGGTATTTGATGCATCTCTAAGTCTATCAGTTCAGGGTCTCCCTTGTTTTCATAGACTACATCAGCTCTACAGGATACATTCCACCTGCCACCCACCTTAGATACACAAAACATAGGTTCTCTAGTATGATGAGCAGAGGGAGTCCTTTTGAGTTTTTCATATTCTTTTGGCTTTACTTTAAAGCAAAGAGGTAGCATTATAAGAAGATAGCAGCATTCTCTTCTATCATAACTCCCCTTACCCTTTTTAAGAAATACTTGTTTAATCATCGCTTAATCAAAATCAGGTACTACATTTGTTTAAAGTCCATCTCAGCCAATACATCTCCAGAAAGTGGACACTAGATTTTGAATTCATTAACCAAAAGTGTCACAGCATTCTCTATCATACAATTGTTGTTATGGTGACAGGGATAGCTTCTCTTGGGAGACTGGACTAATTCAGGACTTTAGCCCCAACCAAAATTTACTAAAACAAAATTTACACTTCAGTAAAGTCTCCAGGAGAGTTATGTACATTAAAGTCTAGAAAGATCAGTTTCAAGTGTAGTAGTGACAAAATGTTCAGTATGAGAAGTGGGCAAATATTCATGAATGACATAATCTTTGAACATTAGAGCAGCAAAGTGGTAAAACACATTGGGTGTCATTAAAGTAGGTAAAGTCTTTTTGTAGATTCCTGAAAAAAAATGACAAAAATACTCATACTACCCAAAGAGAACTTTATGCGTTCATAATTGAAGTATTCAAATTATCTTGCAACTAACTTACTATAGTAAAATGTAGTAATTCAATGACTGGTTCACATACATGACCCATCTTTAAAGAAACTCTATGGGTTACTCAGTCTTGAATGCTGTGCTATTTTATCTTAACTATGGCCATTAATTAACCCTATCACATAATACTATAATAAGAACATAGAAACAGTAAGGAAAATGTTGCAGTAGCTAAGTCTGTGCATTTCCCAACCTGGAAGTTATATATAGATTTGATTATAGTACATTGTTATTTTCAGTTTTGCCGAACTAGTGCATCTTTGTGCTTGTGCAAGTTTGCAAAGATCTGTCTTCAATGATATTTCAACTTGAGTTCACCTAGTAAAGGCAAAGAACTAACAAATAGATTACTTAGCATTCACATATTGGATACATTAAGTATTAAAACTAAAAAAAAAAAAAAAGGAAAACTGTGCTTTGAGGATAGTTTCTTTTAAATGTATCTTTATACATTTATATAGAAAATCATTACTTCAAAGCCATGCTATAAATGTAGTGCCAAATTAAAAAAATAAGAATGGATCAATTCTGTTACCTGATTTTCCATTCTGCACATTTCTGTTGACCTTTGATTTTCCTCTTCTTTCCTATTTTAGGCTCTGTTCACCTTTTTTTTTCTGTTTATTACCGTGGGGATGTAGGGTCAGAAAGGACAGATGGAAAGAAAATAAATCAATAGTTTTCTTTGTAAATATATCTGACAAGATTTGACAAAGGAGGTGAGAAGCACTAAAACCTTGCTATAGTATTTACTGTAAAGCAGCACATAGTATAAAGTTGACCAGTTAGGAAGTTTCACAAAGAGAATAGAGTGATGAAATAAAAAAAGTCCACATGGTGTATTAGGTTGATATATGGCTTTCATTTATTTTTCCATTCATTTTTATATTCCTCAACATGGATAATCAGAAAATTCCTTTGGTTGCTACTTTTTGCTTCCTTCCTAAGCCAAGCAAAACTTCAAGTTGGCACTTCAATTTCAAAAATCAACTGAATTGTTCATACGTATAAGTAACACGTCCCTTGTATACACATAAAAGAGTCATTAATTTTTTTTCGAACTTCTCAGATATTAGTGAATTGTTTTCATTAATATTATTAGTAATGTTATGATTCTGCTCCGGTCAGTGTGTTTCAGTCTCTGACTCATTTGTTTTTGTAGTCCCTTTTTAAAATTTTTTTTTCATTCATTTGTTATTGGGTAGAGACAGAGAGAAATTGAGAGAGAAGGGAGAGATAGAGAGGAAGAGAGACAGAGAGACATCTGCAGACCTGCTTCACCACCTGTGAAGCGACTCCCCTGCAGGTGGGGAACCAGGGGCTTGAACCAGGATCCTAACCTGTCCTTTAGCTTTGCACCACGTGCGCTTAACCCGCTGCGCTACCGCCCAACTCCCTGTAGCCCCTTTTAATTCAGCATCGACTTCCACATTTAGTATTCCATGATAAAAAATAATAATTGCTTTATGAAATTTCAAGACAAGAGGCACTGCTAATAGATTATCACCACATAGAATTAGAAAATCCTTGTGTTGATTCACTATTCGCAGGATACTGTTTATTTAGCTGTGTTTAATTGTTCACGTAAATTGAAGACATTCAGCTCTGTTTAAAACAAGGGTGCCAAGGTGTTATTTAATGAACTGAAACAGTTATATGAGCACACTCAGAGGCTCTGTAGTGATTCTTTAAAGGGTCTCCTAGGGAGAATACAGCTGAGTGTTGAGTGTTGGCACATTGAATTCAAACTCAAGCCTAGTTACAGCAGTTTTCTTAAAATATGCAGGTGGGACCTTAATGGCATCAGTTCTTCCTTGTAGGGATTGTTTTGTTAAGAGATACTGATTTGTCTTGCAGATATATGGGTAGCAAATGTAATGAGGTAAAAGTCTGTAAAATACGTAGTTGAAATACATAAAGACAATCATCATATCATATGGTATTTGAACATGTAATAAAAGTGTTCTTCATGGTGATCTCCACTTTTCCAAGATAACCAGCCATTGAAACGGTGCCAAGTGACAGAATTAGCAGGAGTTTACCTGCTAATAATAATCAAACCAGCTAATAATCCACATGTTACCTGTATGTTTGATCTAGATAATTTCTCACAAAAAATGGGGGGAAAAGACTGATTAATTTGTTAAGAAAAGGCTGTAGGTATGTATGTGTGTATGTATGTCTCTCTCTGTCTCTCTCATCTCTCCCTCTCACTTCTCTCTCTTTACTCCTCCTCCTCTCTCTCTCTCCTGTCTGTTTTTTTTTCTCTCTCTCCTTGTTCTATGAATCAATTGACTCATCACTTGAGAACATAGGTTTTATTGTAACAATCTTACCATTGCAAACATGTTTGTGTTTACTCCTCAGTAACCTAGAGTCATCGTGAATATGTGGTCTATCATCAAGACAGGAAAAACAGTTGGAAATGTTGCATAATTATAATTTGCTGGAAATAGACAATACCATACACTTTAAGCACAGCCAAAATTTAGCTGCTATGCATGACACTGTCCTTTCTGATAAAATATGGAGATTTTTCTATTCTGACTCTCAATGATTGCAATTTTATACCCTCCTGGGATCTCAACTAATCCTATGATTTCAGGCCAAACTGGACAGAGAAAAAGGCTCTCCTACTATGTCATAATGGACTAGTTTTTACGCAGCCTGTCATTTAGTGGCCTCTGTACCAATCTCTCTGTCTCTCCAGACAGCATGGGGCTTTATACTTAAGATTGATGATGGCTACATCCATAGTTCACCCAAATTCTTCCAAGTTGCGTCTTGTGGAAACTTATAGAAAGATATTAAACTTTATAATTTATTTAACTTTTTTTTTTACCGTTTTACTTATGAGTTAATGGTGTACAACACAGTTGTTGATACCTGGGCATAATCACCCAAATCGCCATAATAGGTGACTGCAAACACTTTCACCCCCAACCTAGGACCCCGAGGTCTCTTTAGGCCTCTCTTCTATCTCCTGCCCCCTTGCCCACTCCCTCCCTGGGTCCTTTGCTTTGAAGCAGTATACTAATCCCATTTTGAATTTTACTGTATATTTTCCCCTTTCTGTCCCTGTCTCTTAAGTTCTATGAGTGAATTCATCTGTTTTTCTTTCTTCTCTTTTTCGCTCTTATCCAACAATATTCCTTTAACTTACATCAAAATTGAGCCAAATATGAGGAATGTCTTTTATATATTTTGGGCTTATATATAGTGTACTATCCTGGTCTGATTCATTTTGATCTTATTTTGATTTATTTCTGAATGTAAGGACTGTGGAAATTTAAGAATGTGACAACTTGGCTTGGAATGTTTGAATTCTAACAATGGACTTACTTATTTCCACAAGATCCACTTTATCACACACACACACACACACACACACACAGAGATGCAGACAGATTTTGTAGCTAGATCTCATTATCTTTTTTTTTCTACACTAGACATGTATTGTAGCTCAGTATAACATAGTTATAAAAATTAGTTTTTTAAAGATATAAAATGCATGAATTCCATTCTGATAATAACTTTATGACTCTCTGACTTTGAAGAGTACACTTAACCTCTGCAATCTTCAATTTCCTCACTTATCTTGTAGCAATAATAATACCTATCTCATAAAGAATTTTGTGAGAATTTAATAAGATAATGGACATTATGTGCTTACCACAGAGTTTGGAACATAGAAAGTACCCAATAAACAGCAATTATCTTAATAATATGTTTTTTATAGTTCATTAAATTTTAGCACAAAATAGGCTGGTTTCATTAAAAGTGCTCCAGAAATATCTTTCATAGTTAATATGATTTTTAAAGCATCAAAGTTAAAATTTGAAACTCCCATAAAAAACCATTATACTTTTTGATTTGTAATGCATTGTGTGTATACTTTACCAATGATCTAAGTCTGTTCATTTGAGAATGTTGGTATTACAACAACCTTGTGGATTTTAAATTGGACTATTTAAGATTCTGTTTCCCGAGGGTGGGGGTGGTTGCACACCTGATAGATAGCACACATTACTGTGCAGCTAGGACATGTGTTCAATCCTCTGCCCCCACTTTCAAAGGAGAAGCTTTACAAGTGGTGTAGCAGTGCTGCAGGTGTCTATCTCCTCCCTCGATCTACTTTCACATTGGCTTTCTGCCTCTATAAAACAAAACAAAACAAAAGAAGAAAACAAAACAAAAACAGGCTGCCAGGAGTGCTGAATTCATCCTGTTTGTCCTCTAGTGGAGTATATATTTGGCTAGTAATCAAACATTTTGCACCATCTTTCTTTTTTAAGACACTGTGTACTGCCATGAACAAAAGTCAACTCCAAGTGGATCAAAGACATGGATATTAGACCACAAACTATCAGATACATAAAGGAAAATGTTGGCAGAACATTGCATGATTTATACTTCAAAAATTTATTCATATACCTAAATCCAATAGCAAAGAAAACAAAAACAAAATTAAATCAATGGAACTACATAAAATTAAAAAGCTTCAATACATCAAAGGATACCTCCATCTTGGTAGAAAGATACCCTTTAATACTGGGGAGAATTTTTATACAACATTCACCAGGTAAAGAAATAAAAACCAAAGTACATAAATATCTCAGTTAGCTCAAAAAAAAGTTTCATTAGAAAGTGGGACAAGGACATGGACAGAGGGCCAGTAAGCACATGAAAAGGTGCTCAAAGTCACTGATATTAGAGAAATGCAAGGCAACAATGAGATACTATTTTACACCCGTGAGAATGTGATACCTTAGAACAACAAATGTTGAAGAGGATGTGGGAAAAAGGGGACACTTGTGAACTACTGATAGGGTTATACAGTGGTCCAACCTTTGTAGAAAAGAGTCTGGAGATTACTCAGAGCACTAGAAACAGACCTACCTTATGATCCAGAAATATCTATCCTGGGGATTTACCCAAAGGAAACAAAAGCATCTGTCAGAAGATAGATGTATACTTGTGTTCATAGCAGCACAATTTCTACTAGCCAAAACCTGGAAACATACCAGATGTCAAAAATAGATAAGTGGCTAAGAAAACTGAAATATATATACAATGAAATATGACTCAGCTGTTAAAAACTGTATGGTTGTTGCCATTAAGACATCTTGACATGAAACCATGCATGAAACTAGAGGAAAGCATGTTAATTGAGATAAGCCAAAAAGAGAATGATAAATACCAAGTGATCTTGCTTATCAAGCAGGACTTGATAAATAGAGACAATTTCACAAAAATGAAATGTGAACTGGGCATGGTGAATTGCAACAAAGCAAAGAACTTAGGGAAAAGAGGGAAAGGGAAGGGTGGAAGAGAACTGTGGGGCCCTGGTGCATAACAAAATTGTACTCATATATGCACTATAAATATTGACCCCCCCTCAATAAAAAAGAAAAGAAAATATCTTCTAATAAAGTATAAATTTGGCTATTAAAATAAAACATCTTGCATCATCTTTCTTCCACTGAAAGATAATGAACTTCACATAAACAATAGTTTATTTTTACATACAGCATCAAATTCCTTTGTGTGATGAAGTTATTCAAGGGAGATATTTATTTCCTATTTTCTCCATCTTCTCTTTTCCACTCATTCAAAGCAGATAAAAGTATTTCCTCCAAAAGGAAATGATGAATAAATAACGCTTGTTGAATAACTCACTGTGATAAATGTACCTGTCAGTGGTATCAGAGGGAAATCTATTTATTTGTATTTATTTATGTAGATTGATGAATCCAAGTCATTTGATCAAGAGTAGTGGTGCTAAATTTTCTCTAAATCATGATGGTCATTTTATTTCTAAGTTCATTTATATGGTATTTTGTGGATATGTTTTTATCATATTTAAATTATGTATAAGAGTAATTGGACTGTAAGTCTACTTTTCATCTAGTAGATCCTCAGAGTAGATTTTCTGATCTTTTCTTAACCTGAGAACCAGAGACTACAGAGACTTCCTTTTTTCCTGCTTTGACTTCTTATTGAAATCCTGTCTTTAATGGTGATGGTAAAACTAAATAATGTCTTTTAAGAATTCTGGTAGTAATTTGTATGTTTATAATTCCTTTTATCATTCTATCTTGGGCAACATGTGCCAAAGTTCTTTCTTCTCTTAATCATCAATATCAATCTGCCTTTTGTATGTTGGTTGTAACTGGAAGTCCATATCTGACTTTTATACTATATTAAGCTGTAGAATACGAAACTAGAAAAGTGATACACTTCCTTTACAGGTTTATGGAAAAAAAAATCACTTAAGAATTACAATAGAGATGACTGTGTGCACAATATTTAACTAAGAAGAATATCTAACATATCTATAGAGACAATTGAACGATTGAATGACTGCTCCCTGCTGCCCTGACATGTAGATAAACCAGTTGACTGCTCCTACTCATTGTCCCTTTGTTACAGTGAGACCCCTTTCTTCTGAGAAATGTAGAATTATCTGATTCTAACTTGTCTTTTCCTGTCAGTCTTTAAACATACTCCTTATTAGAGAGTCATCTAGGCTTCAAATTGGGTAGGCTTTCCCCACTGCCCTAAATTACAGAACTGTAATCATGACCTGTCACTGGGTTATAATAAGTAAAGTAACTCCAGAGAATAAGCAGAAAATAAAAGAAATGAAGAAGGAAAAGTAAAAAGAACACTGACTTGAGAGATGAAACACTTGCCTTCTATTCTATTTTGTGTAAAAGATTCTCTAAAGGGGAATAGGTGCTTGGGTACTTTATGTGAAAACTGGGTGAATCTTCTCTTTACAGAGTTTTAATAAATGACTTGAAAATGTGTCTCCTTATTTGAGAAGTCAGACATATTTCTAAAATTTGAATTAGAAGGGCATTGTTTATTGCCCTAATTCACTGACTATTCACATCTTTGTCAATCAACACAATTGCCACCGAAGAGTGTAATCTGAATACCAGTCAATAAAGTCCCCTTTCTCTCAGACAAAACCAACTTTGTCATTCTAACAGAGAAACTGTGACTTAATCCACTGTTGATCTAAGAATTAGTTGTAAATACAAATGCATTACGTGTGAGAGAGAACATTTAGTTTGATAATTTGACCTGTAAAAAGCAATATTTTCAAAGGTTAAAACAGCATACATGCTAGTCTAATTTAACCAAACTGGAAGGAAGGGGAAAGAAAAGAGAACATAAAGAGAGTAGGGTGATGTAGCACTCAAACAACATGTGACTTTATCACATATGCATGAAGAAGAATAAAGAAAATTGGGGGCCAGGTGGTGGTGTACTTGGTTGAGTGCATATGTTAAAATGCACAGGGACCTAGGTTTGAGCCACTGGTCCTCACCTGTAGGGGGAAAGCTTCATGAGTGGTCATGCAGTGCTGGAGGTGTCTCACTGTCTCTCTGCCTCTCTATCATTCCACTTCCTTCTCAATTTCTGGTTGTCTTTACTAAATAAATAAAATGATTAAAGAGAGTTAAAAAAAGTTCTTTAAAAAATGAAAGAAAATTCCAAACACCTTAATAGCAATGATGTTTTACAAATTGCTCAAGTTGGGGTCAGGTAGTAGTACACCTGGTAAAAAGCACATGTGTGGTCCGGGAGGTGGTGCAGTGATAAAGCTTTGGACTCTCAAGCATGACGTCCCAAGTTTGCTCCCCAGCATCACATGTGCCAGAGTGATGTCTGGTTCCTTCTCTCTCCTCCTATCTTTTCATAAATAAATCATATATATATATATATATATATATATGGCACCTGTTACAGTGTGTAAGGACATGGGTTCAAACTTCTGGTCCCCACCTGTAGTGGAAAGTTTTTATAAATGGTGAAGCAGTGCTATGAGCATCTCTCTGTCTTTCTCTCTCTCTCAATCTCTCCCACCCCACTCAATTTCTCTCTTCTCAATCCAAAAAAGAAACTGAAATAAAAAAGTAATAATTTATTTCAATTTCACTCAGGTTACATAGCACTGATTTAATGAATATCAATATTGAAATGATAATCATTAAAAAGTGATTTCATTTACTTTCTTATCTATTTGCCTTTAGACTGGTCAGGAAAAAAACAGTTCATTGACTTTATAACACTCATTTCTAATGCTGTGATTAATGACAAGACTCTACCAATCTCCCTATAATATCTTTCATTTATTTAACAAATTTGATTGATTTCCAAATGTAGACTGTTTCTGTGCGAGATGCTCTGACATCTGTGTGTTGAATTCAGATACCGACAATAAATTAAACTGGTAAAAAAAATATGTTTTGAAGTTTATAGAAAATCAACACAGAACAATAAATAATTATATGTCCCAATTTTCACATAGTATATCAATGTGTAATTCAAAAAGCTTGGTGTCTGCACTATGAATCTACTACTTCTGGAGGCTATTTTTCCCATTTTATTGGATAGGATAGAGAGAATTTAAGAAGGGAGTGAGGGAGAGAGAGAGAGAGAGAGAGAGAGAGACCTGAAGTCCTACTTCCCCACTTGTGAAGCTTTCCCCCTGCAGGCAGGGAGGCAGGGGCTCGACCTGGATCCTTGAGCAGGTCCTTGCACTTAGTACTATGTGAGCATAACCGGTTCCACCACCGTCCATCACCCCGGAAAAAAATTCTTTAATTGGGAGTCAGATGGTTCAGTGTTTGCATTACGAATCCATTGCTCCTGTGGCTTTGTTTTAATAAGACATAGAGAAATTGAGAGGAGAGGAGACGATAGAAAAGGAGAGAGAGGGAGATAGACACCTGCAGACCTGCTTCACTATTTGTGAAGCAACCCCCCGCCCCCACAGGTGGGGAGCCGGGGCTTAAACCCGAATCCTTGAGCAGGTCCTTGTGCCTCATATTATGTGTGCATCTCTAAAATTCATAAGATTTAGTCAGTTGATTGCTTGAGACTACTCATCATGAATGTTTTAAAAAAGACTACTTGTCATAAAGATTTAAAATACTTTCTTTCTACCTTTCTTTCTTTCTTTTTTTTTCTTTCTTTTCACATCATTGGAACCTGAAAGCTCCAGGATGATTTTGTTTTTTTTCCAGAGAAAGAGAGAGAGTGAAAGCAAATCTTCCCTCAGTGCTGTAGTGGCCAGACTCAAATCTGGGCCGTATATATGGCAAAGCAGGACAAAACTTTAATGAGCTATTTATTCTTCCATCCCCCATTTCCCAATTTTCAAAATTAATTTATATTTTAATGGCTGTATGCTATCCTTTGTCATATTAGACATATTTGCACCACCTGCGCTTAACCCACTGTGCTACGACTCCCACATTAGAGCTTTTTATACAGCGGTTATAACAGCAGTGAAGCATAGAGAGAATATATAACTTGCTCAGCTCATTCAGTATATAAGTGACAGAGTCAGTAATCTGGCTCCAAATTGAGTCAATCATTCCTCCTTGCTGCATTTATTTATTTACATGAATCTGATAGATACAACAGTCAGAGCTTGGCCATTGATGACTTTTGCCATGCATAACACTCTCCTTGATAGACTCAGTGGAAAGTTCATTGACTGATGAGAAAATGAATGCTCACTTGATTAAATAAATGCATGTCCTATTGGGTCTTGATATAACTGTAATTAAACCCTAAGTGTGTCTTACTGTGGGAACTTGACTATTAAAATAAATAGATGAATAAGTGACTGAGGTCATTGGCATGATTACAGTCTAGATTTAGTAGAGAAGATGAAGAGGAAGATTAAGAATCATTATAGGTAAGTTGGAGGATGTAGTAGTTAGGTGGAATTTGGAAACTGATTGTATACATGACAACAAAAATGGTAGTTGCCTAAAGTGCAATTAAGTCTGCATGGCATACTTGGTGTGCCCTGTTCATAATTGACTTCCTAATTGACTGAAGAGCAGTTATCCAACTAGAGCATTTAAGTAAAGGGTTCCATATACTCATAATTATGTAACTATTCTTTATAGTCATGAGAAAGCAGATGAAAAGTAAAAAATCACTCTTGCCGGTTCGAACCCCGGCTCCCCACCTGCAGGGGAGCCGCTTCACAGGCGGTGAAGCAGGTCTGCAGGTGTCTATCTTTCTCTCCCCCTTTCTGTCTTCCCCTCCTCTCTGTTTCTCTCTGTCCTATCCAACAATGACTACAACAATAATAACTACAACAATAAAACAGCAAGGGCAACAAAAGGGAATAAATAAATAAAATAAAATATTTAAAAAAAATTCACTCTTGGGTTGAAAATTTTCACTTAAATTGCACTGAAACTATTTTGCTCATTTTACCTGAGATAATCAGGCAAGGCTACTGCCAAGAAGTCATCATTATCCAAATTTCACATTTTAGGAAAATGAGACTCAACAAACTTCATCATGAATGATTCATTTAAAGATAAGAGACAACATTGATTCAAAGTGATTCTCAAAATTCAATTATGCTCTTCCTTAAGTGTCAAATGGAATACTTGCGTTCTTAGTGCACTACTTGATAAATCTCAGTTACTACAAGAATTAAAAAGAAATAAGTGTGTACTATAATAGGACTTTCTTCTAGCGTTTGCCCTTCCGTAGCCAGTCAACAGCGTCAGGTTGCAAGCTGTCAGAAGCTGCTTGTTGCTGGCTTTGAAAATGACTGGGATCCATGTGGATTCAGTTGGCTAGGAAGGATCGTCAGTTTCCCCAATGAATGGGTACTCACGGGATGCACCACGAGAAGGTCGATCCAACGCATCCATAATAGAACTGATGAATATCACCAAAATCGTGAGCGTATCATGACTATAAAAATGTCAAATTTCGTGTTGTACACTTTAAATCTGTGAAATGACAGAGATATTTTTCCATAAAAAATAACCGTTACTTATTTTCTACTCAAAAAAAAAAATACATGTTTTAAATACTTCTCCTGAGGGTGGGCAGTGGTGCCACCTGGGTGAGTGCACAGGTTACCACGTGAAAAGACCTCAGTTCAAGGCCTCACTTCCCATCTGTAAAGGGCACAATTCACAAGTGGTAAAGCAGGTCTGCAGGTGTCTATCTTTCTCCCTATACCCCTCACCCCTCTCGATTTCTCTGTTTCCTACCATACAAAATAGAAAGAAAGAAAGGAAGAAAGAGAACAGAGAGTGGTGGATACATAGTGTTGACACTGAGTGCCAGAGATAACCGAGGTGACTATTAAAAGGATAATAACAAAAGTAAATAGATATCCTAATACATTGCAATGTGGATTTCTACCATGTTAAAAAAAAAAAAGTGGAGAGCTGGTGAAATGCCTCACTTAGAAAAAAGTACCTTCTATGCTTCAGTACTGTAGTATCTTTCTAAAAAAGTTCGTCTAGGGCAGTGAAACCATAGCAACTACCAAAAATAATAAAACATGCAGAATATTTATTTCAAAATGAAAGAAAACACAAAGCCAGAAATCTCTTTGCAGGCTTAGTGCAATACAGAGGATCCTAACTGAGTCTGAGATGTCAAAGCGTAACCTCAATTGTGTGCTGATTTTGCCATGTGTGTGACCTAGTATTGAGCGCAGCCCTAACTGCATTGAAAGACATTTCAATATGTCTCTTTTTACTTTCTTCCCCTTTGCCTCTGTACCTTCCCTTCACATGAACTCAATAAGAAATAAGGAGTTGGAGACGAGGAGATAATATAGAGATGGTGTAACAAACTTTAATGCCTGAGATCCTAGAAGATTCAATCCCCTGAATCACCATATGTTGAAACTGAGCAATACTCTGGAGTCTCAGCCTCTCTAATAAGAAGTTTTAAATATGTTCCAGTACTGTGGCTATAGTCTCTCTCTCTCCCTCTCTCTGAATGAAAAGTAAATCAACTACAGGTACTTGAGGGGGAGTTGGGCGGTAGTGCAGCAGGTTAAGTGTGTATGACGCAAAGCACAAGGACCAGCGTAAGGATCCGGGTTCCAACCCCCACTCCCCATCTGCAGAGGAGTCTCTTCACAGGCGGTGAAGCAGGTCTGCAGGTGTCTTTCTCTCCCCCCTCCGTCTTCCCTTCCTTTCTCCATTTCTCACTGTCTTATCCAACACTGACATCATCAACAACAACAATAAAAAACCAACAAAGGCAACAAAAGGGAAAATAAATAAATAAAACATATATAAAAATTACAGGTATTTGAACACATAGTCTATTTTGAATATTTCTGCAAAGCATAGTTGCCCTATGGTCAAATTTTTCTAGTGAAATTGAATACATTAATAAAAGTATTATGTGCTTCAATGGTGCAGTATTATAAAAACAAAGCTAATCCATATCATTATCTTCTTCACATTGTTCCAGGCCCTGAGGAGGTAGAAGTCAAGTGCCCCTTCAATTACATCACTTGCCATGGTGCCAATAACTGCATTCATTTATCTCAGCTGTGCAATGGTGTCTTGGACTGCCTAGACGGATTTGATGAAGGAGTACATTGTCGGGGTGAGTTCATTTGTAGAGCAAAGCAATGGAAATGTGAATTTTTCAGTTTTAATGTATATTCAAAGAGTATCTAGTACCTACCTTTCTTTCAACCATACCCATGTATCTTATTGAGAAAACATCCCTTTCATTGCTGCAGCCAATATGCATTTCAAAGTCACAAGTACACAGTTTTATTGAATACAGGTCCAGGAAGGATGACAGAGGACCTAGAGGGGGTTGTATTGTTATATGGAAAACTGAGAAATGTTATGCATGTACAAACTATTGTATCTACTGTCGAATGTAAAACATTAAGTCCCCAATATGGAAATTTTAAAAAAATGTAGTTGGGGCGGGGGGGCAAGCTGTTGCACCCAGCTGAGCAGACATATTGTGGTACACAAGGACCTGGATTCAAACACCCACGCCCCAATTGCAGGTGAGAAGTTTCATGAGCAGTGAAGTAGATGGCTTTCTTTCTTCCTTCCTTTTTTAATCTCCCACCCCCACCCCCCTCAAAATTTCTCTCTACCTTATCTAACAAAACAGAAAGAGGGAAATATAAAAAGGAAAAAATAGCTACTAGAAGCAGTGAATTCATTGTGTGGGCACTGAGTCCCAATGATAACTCCAGTGACAAAAAAAAAAAAAAAAGAGAGAGAGAGAGAGAGAAGGAAGGGGCCGGGTGGTGGTGCACCTGGTTGAGCGCACATGTTACAGTGCACAAGGAACCAGGTTCAAGTCCTTGGTCCCCACCTGCTGGGGGAAAGCTTCATAAGTGGTGAAGCAGTGTTGCAGGTGTCTGTGTGTCTCTCTTCCTCTTATCCCATCCTTCCCTCTGGATTTCTGGCTGTCTCTATCCAATAAATAAATAAAGATAATGAAAAAAAATTAAGAGAGAGAAGGAGGGAGTCGGGCGGTGGCACAGTGGGTTAAGCGCACGTGGCGCAAAGTGCAGGGACCGGCGTACGGATCCCGGTTCGAGCCCCCGGCTCCCCACCTGCAGGGGAGTCGCTTCACAGGCGGTGAAGTAGGTCTGCAGGTGTCTATCTTTCTCTCCCCTCTCTCTCTGTCTTCCCCTCCTCTCTCCATTTCTCTCTGTCCTACCCAACAACAAAGCAACGTCAACAATGACAATAATAACCGCAACGAGACTGCAACAACTAGGGCAACAAAAAGGGGGAAAAAATGGCCTCCAGGAGCGGTGGATTCATGGTGCAGGCACCGAGCCCAGCAATAACCCTGGAGGAAAAAAAAAAAAAAGAGAAGGAAAAACACACGCAAAAAATGCATATTTGAACATTGAAGTCTTGTTCTTATATATTTCATAGAAATTTGTCCTTTTGAGCAAAGAACAATTAAAATGTTTTGTCACAGGAATTTTTTTTTAGAATTTATTTATTAATGAGAAAGATAGGAGGAGAGAGAAAGAATCAGACATCACTCTGGTACATGTGATGCCAGGGATTGAACTCAGGACCTCACTTGAAAACCCAATGCATTATCCACTGTGCCACCTCCCAGACCACACAGGAAATTGACACAGTATTATTAGCCAGTTTCTCTGAGTCTTTGTTTTTACAAAGACTACTTGAAGTAAACAATCTCTGCAACCAATTATTTGAGTAGAATATGTACACATGGACTTTTTTTCCTTATACAATTTTTATGAAATGATAATTTTCCATGTTTTAATTTATTATTGAAGATTAGTATCACACTTCTATTTTTATTTTATTATCTTTATTTATTGGATAGAGACATCCAGAAATCAGAAGAGTAGCAGGAGATAGAGAAGGAAAGAACGAGAGACACCTGCAGCACTGCTTCACCACTTGCAAAGCTTTCCCCTGGCAGTTGGGGACCTGGGGCTTGAACTCAGGTCCTTGTGCATTGTAAAATGTATGCTCAACCAGGTGTGCAACCATCTACCCCACAATATCACACTTTTACATTGATCAGGTGTTCACAAAGATAGGAGAAAGTTCTGATTAAAGTCTCAAAGTGAATATAAAGCTCATTGGAATAGTCATATTCTAGTATTCTAATTAAATTTGTATGGGTAACAGTTAAATAGATAAAATTCAGGTAAACGTTTTAAAGACTAAACACTACTTTTTAAATATTATTTATTCCCTTCTGCTGCACTTGTTGTTTTATTGTTGTAGTTATTATTGTTGTTGTTATTGATGTCACTGTTGGATAGGACAGAGAGAAATGGAGAGAGGAGGGGAAGACAGAAAGGGGGAGAGAAAGATAGACACCTGCAGACCTGCTTCACCACCTGTGAAGCAACTCCCCTGCAAGTGGGGAGCCAAGGGCTGGAACCAGGATCCTTAATGCCAGTCCTTGCACTTTGTACTATGTGCACTTAACCCGCTGTGCTACCACTGACTCCCTAAACTCACTATTTTAGCAAATATTTCTTAGAGATGATCACAGACTTTTAACATCTTAATCATGTTTAAGTGCTTTAGATCATACAAATATATGTATGAGTTCTCTAAAGAAATTTAAGAGTTGTGCATTAATGGATAGACAGGATATGTTATTAGTAAGTGGTGGGGAATTCAACAAAAGGAAAGTATTTGAACAAAATGAAGCAGTATTAGATGTATCTTGAACACTGAAAAGATTACCGTGTACTTCAAACACACAGAGACTTATATATGTAGATGTTAATCTTTCTGTCTCACTTTCCTAGAATGATTCAGTTTTCTAATTGTTCCAAGTTGCATAGTTCTAACAGAGATGACAACCTTTCTTTCTTTCTTTCTTTCTTTCTTTCTTTCTTTCTTTCTTTCTTTCCTTCTTTCTTTCTTTCCTTTCTTCCTTCCTTCCTTCCTTCCTTCCTTCCTTTCTTTTTTTTTTCTTTCTTACTTTCCTTCTCTTTTTTAATTTATTAGCAGGAGGCTGATTATACCACTTTGGCCTTTTAAATATTTCTACAGGTCACCAAAACAAAGTGTTTTAAAGCACTTGAAGTAATTTATTCTGATGTGAGGTGGTTTTAGCTACAGCAGGAAATATATTTGGATCTTTGCTTGTTGTTTATGTCAGTAGAGATGTTTACCACCCAAGTTTCAGCTAATTTTAAGCCCAGTTCTGTCAAGGTAGATGAAATAAAGTTTTGTTTGTTGTTTTACTGAGTAAAACAAACTAGATGTTTCTTTTTTATTTATTTTTATTCTTTAAGTAGGTAGACACCTCACAACATCAACACGTCTTTTATGCAACACTAAATGTGTTACATGTATATGACTTAAGTGCAAAACGTTGTTGGTTGTAGACAAAAGTATGTTATAGGATCTGAGTCTACTTTCCCACTCTTATCTTTCTTCTGAGTGTGAATTACACCTAATAAAAATGTGTTCCTGCAAAGCTGTGTATGCACCATCCTATCAAATCTCCAAGATTTTTTTTCCATATAGAGGAAGACACCCAATTACTTCAAATACTTCATTGATTATTAAAACTTCTATTAGTTCATAGAACAAGTCTGTCTAAATCACTTCTCTTTCCATGTCTTTCACTTTGTGGCATCTAAGTACAGACTCGAATTTGAGTAATAATACAGGAATCCTAAAGCATAATTCAGAAATTGATGTATTTTCTTTTTTTTAAGTAATAAAGGATCCAAAGTACATTTGGTTGATACATTTGTATCCTTTTGAAAATAGAACTGTTTTAACATTTTGGATGTGATATCTGGCATTGAGAAGAATTTTCTAATAACTTAGTTATTTGATGATTGGTTACTTAAAAATATCAATTTTTTCCTCCGAAAGGTAGTGAAATATATCTATTATTAATGATTTTACACAGCATTGAAATTTTGATCTTCATAATCTAATTGCATTTGAAGAAAGAAAAACTTATTTTTGTATACAGGTGTACTTATATATAGTATGTAATTGTAAAAGGTTAATAGTATAAATGCTCTAAATCATCACATTATTTGTGAAGAAATCATATTCCTTCATAGTATTTCTTATTAGTGGGAATGTGGAAATATCACTATTTATAAATTATATAAGCAATGAAAACACATTCTGTAGAGCACAGGGCTTGTATATATAGGTTATTTCCATAAAAATTCTCACAACTATATAGAAAATGCAGGAAGAGACAAGAATTATTGAGTAATATTGTATTACTATGCTCAAGTTTGATGTTTATTTATTTATTGCCACCAGGAGTATTTCTGCATCTCAGGGGTACAATTCCATACCATCAGAGTTTCGTATCCCATCACCTCCATTGGAAGCTTTCCTGTTCTTTATTCCTCTGGGAATATGGACCCAGAGTCATTATGGGTTGCAGAAGGTGGGAGGTCTGGCTTCTGTAACTGCTTCTCCATTGGACATGTCTGTTGGCAGGTCAACTCATACTACCAGCCTGTTTCTCTCTTTCCCTACTTGGACAAATGCTCTGGAGAGATGGGGTTCCAGGTGAGGTCATTTGCCTAGGGAAGTCAGATTGGCATCATGAGATAGAGAAATAGAGGAGGAGTAAAAATGGAAAGGGAGACAGGAAGATGGAGAGAAAAGGGAAAAAGAAGTGATACCTGCAGGGTCAGTTGTTGGTGCACCTGGTTGAGTGCATATGCTACAGTGTGCAAGGACTTAAGTTCATCCTCCCCCCACCCCCGCGAGTCTCCACCTGCAGGAGCAAAGCTTTTCAGGTGCTAAAACAGTGTTGCAGGTGTCTGTCTCTCTTCTTTTCTATCACCCCCTTCCATCTCAAGTTATGGCTTCCCTATCCTATATATATATATATATATATATATATATATATATATATATATATATATATATATGAGAGAGAGGGAGAGGGAGAGGGAGAGGGAGAGGGAGAGGGAGAGACCTGCAACAGGCAGGATTTGGGGGCTTGGATCCATACCCTCCATACCCTCTCTCACAGTAATCTGTGCTCTTAACCAGGTATGCTTCCACCTGGCCTCCAAATCTAAAATTTTAAAAATGATTTATTATGGTAAAAATGAAGGTGGCTATGAGCAAGAGAAGTCACTTTCTTATAAACCTAATTAGATTACATTTGCAGTGAAGGATAGTAAATATATTAAACTATTTGTTTTTGGCTTTTTTAAAGGAATATGGGTTGCTTCCGAATTTTGGCTACTACCAATTGTGCTGCTATGAGCATAGATATACACAAATCTCTTTAGATATGTGTGTTTGTTTTCTTAGGGTATAATCCCTTGGAGAGGCATTGCTAGGTGCTAGGGTTGGTCCATTTCTAGCCTTCTGAGAGGTCCCCAGATTTCTCTTTGCAGGCAGAAATTAAGAAGCAGGAACAGAAAGGGGAAACACCAAGTAAAACTTGGATTGGTTTGGTGTATTGCACCAAAGCAGAGGACTCTGATGAAGGAGGACCAGGAGAGGACTGGGAAGCGTGGGGGCTTTCAAGATTTGGTACATGATTACATAAAGGACATATGTTGGGGTGAGAGTGTCTTGTAGACACCTATAGTGGTGAGATGAGAAACTATATCCATGTACAAACAACTGTACTGTAAACCATTAACTTCTCAATAATGAAAAAGTATACAGGAAATCTCACATCACTGTGGAAATAGAATTCTATCTTCTGTACACCTAGTAAAAGTGATTATGAATCTATGTGATTGTTTTTCAGCAAACATTCCCATGTCTTTTATTTTTTTTTAATCCTCTACAAAGCTTCACTGCACAGAGGTCTGAAAGTGTACTAATTCTTTGTAAAGCTATTTCAGATAACTTATATACTACATATATATATGTGTGTGTGTGTGTGTATGTGTGTATGCATATATGAATATATGCATATATGTGTGTTGGTACCTGTGATTGTGTTCTCAACGTGTATGTGTGTATGTATACCTAAATACACACACATACATATACATATATATATATTCATGAATAGCAAATAGGTTCAATTTAGAGTATGTTTTATAATTTTATTTAGGGGTTTCTTTAATTAGAAATATGCTGTAGGGGACTGGGCGGTAGCACAGCAGGTTAAGCTTACATGGCGCAAAGCAAGAGGGTCGCTTCACAAGCAGTGAAGCAGCTCTGCATGTGTCTATGTTTCTCTCCCCATTTCTGTCTTCCTGACCTCTCTAGATTTCTGTGTCCTATCCAACAACAACAACAACAATAATAACTACAACAATGATAAACAAGACCAACAAAAGGAAAAAAAAATATCCTCCAGGAATAGTGGATTCATAGTGCAGGCAATGAACCCAAGCAGTAACCCAGGAGGTAAAAAAAAAAACAAAAAACGCTGTTGTGGGGCCAGGCTGTGATGCATTAGTCTGAATGAACATATTACCACACACAAGGACGGGTTCAAGCTCCCTGTCCCCACCTGCAGCAGTGGGGAAGTCACGATTATTTAAGAAGTACTGTAATTGTCTCTTTCTCTCTCTCCCTTTACCTCCCCCTTCTCTCTCTCTCTCTCTCTCTCTCTCCCCTGTTAGATAAAAATAAAGGGAAAAAAGGAAAAAAATCCACTCTGAGATCAGTAGAATCTGTGTAGCTGCTGAGCCCCAGCAATGATCCTGGTGAAAAGGGTGTTGCTGCCTCAACAGGACATACTAATATTGAATTATCAAATGCCACTACTTAACTACAGCTAAATTGTTGAAGAGTCTTAACGTTTAAGTGTCAACTGTCTGAATATGTACACTTACAGAAGTAATTATCTAGCTAATTGAATACCTGTGTAGAAAGGATGAATAAGCAGTTTTAATCTACCACAGCTCAGCAGTTGCAAGAAAAATCTTAAATAGTTGATTGACACTCTAGCATTTTTTTATTGGATATGCACCTTTAATTAATTTAATATTATACTAGTTAGACCCAAACAAACTGCAACACTTCCCCACCCATCCTCTCTCTCCATATGTATGTTTCTCTCTCTCTCTAATTGTGGTCTCATTTGCAGATTCACTGCTCTGGGTCTCTTGTTCATTTACATTTAGCAAATTTTGATTGAACACTGAACATTCTGCAGATATTTCCTTAATTATTAGAAATATAAAAAAATCCCAGTTTTTCTTCAGAAATTCATGTGATAATGAAGATTGATAAACATTGCTGAGGAAGCATAAAATGAGGAGTACTTAATTCTGCTTGAAAGAATGGAGGAAGTATCATAAATGAACTAATAGTTCAGCTATTTTTCACTCTATAAACTGGGTAGGGAAATAAGAGAAGAGAGAACATGGGGAAAATGAAAGCTATATTTTCAGAGGCAAAAGTGCACTAGAAAACATTTTATGCTCAAGAGAGCTCTAAAACAGTTGGCTAGGTTGAAAAAGGTTACAACACTCTGGGTGCAAAGAGATGAGTTTGGAGTTGTAAAAATGGTTTGTATTAGACCTGTAGTGCTTATATAGAATAATGATGCAGTGTGACCCCTTTAATATGCATTGCATACAAGTAAAAAGAGAAAGGGAATGGAAATGATACGACAATCTATTCGAGTGTCAGTAATACTATAATACTATTTTAATAAAGCCTAAAATGTTGCATATGCACATATAGTAAAAATGCATCAGATTGCATGACTTATTTTCTGAAGGTATGGCTAAGCATATATGGTCATGAAACATTGAGTTAAGCCATCGTATTTATATTTACAGCTTGCCAAATAAGGTATATCAAGTAAAATTACCTCATGTGTCACTTTGGTGTTGTTCATGTATGTGAAGATCTAAATAGATAAGGAGAGGAGTCACATTACATAAATTACTTTTCGGATAAGAGTTAGAAATTTCGAAGGGGTTGGGAACGCAGGCTTTTGGCTGTGGTACTTTAACACTATTATCTTATAATCTTATAAACAACTATTAGAACAGGTATTAAAAATTAAATAACAAAAAAAATTAAACCCACATTCCATGTTTAGCAAAATTACTGCTAAATTATTGAGTTGATAATTGTTTTCTTTCTTTCTTTCTTTCTTCCTTTCTTTCTTTCTTTCTTTCTTTCTTCCTTCCTTCCTTCCCTCCTTCCTACCTTTATTTCTTTCTTCCTTTCTTTCTTTTACTCTCTCTTTCTTTCTTTATACTTCTCCTCCTCCTCTTTCTTTTTATTTATTTATTTTTTGCCACCAGGGTTATTGCAGGGGCTCGATGTCAGCACTATAAATCCAGGCCTCCTGGCAGCCATTTTTTTTCTTTCTATTTTTTATTTGACAGAACAGAGAGAAACTGAGAGGGGAGGAGAGATAGAGGATGAGAGAAAGACAAACCTCTGCAGACCTGTCTCATCACTCATGAAGGATTCCCCCTGCAAGTGGGGAGTAGGGGTTCAAACCCAGGTCCTTTCACATGATGATATGTGTGCACTTAACTGGTGTGCCACCACTCACCCCCATTTTTTTCCTTCTTGAAGCTTCACTCACATGTGGAATTTAGAGATATGATTTACATAAACTTGCCCCAAAAATCCAAATAAAACAAAAGCAATCAAATGGAAAGACTTGTGAGCACTGTGGTAGTTATCTTTGGTAAATAGGAGAGTGGAGATATGAGACTTTGGTGGCAGCTGTGGTGTGGCAGTATACATTGTAATCTTATATTCTTATAGCATACTGTTAATCAAAAGTAAAAATACATAAAATAATAATTTAACTTTGGAAATACATGTTGAAAAATTGTTCAAAATTATGAATTATAATAAATTTCATTCAGTTCTCTAAACCTTAAATATGAGGCAAAATCCCATATGAGTAATTATTATTATTATTATTATCATCATCATCATCATCATCATCATCATCATCATAATTATTTGCCTCCAAGGTTATCGCTGGGGCTCGGTGCCTGCATTACAAGTCCACTGCTCCTGAAAGCCATTTTTCTCTTTTTTGTTGCCCTTGTTCTCAGTATTTTATTATTGTTATTGTTGTTGTATAGGCCAGAGAGAAATTGAAAGGGAAAGGAAAGACAGAGATGGAGAAAGAAAGACACCACTGCACAGCCCAGCTCCTCATTATTTGGTTTTTCACACAAGCATCTTGATATTTAAAAAAAAAAGTACAGAATTACAACAGGTAATTAGGGTTGAATGATATCCCCAGGTATCACACAGGAAAAAATTCTGAACAACATTTGAAGGCTGTGACCTTGAGTTTTTATTCACCAATTTTGACTACTAAGCCTTAAATGTACGTATTCAGAATAGTATATAAAATCATCATGCTTCAGCAGCTTTTCTAACCCATTCTTAAAATGAAAGACACTTTGCAGAAAAATGAAAAAAAAAGAAACTGAACTATGTGTTTCCTGTCAGTTTTATTAATTGATGGAATAGAAAAAAATATACTGAGTGAACAAGTTAAACTATATGATGAATTTGAAGAAATGAATTTCTCATTGTGACTATTAACTCCATCCCCTTGAAAAAAAAAGTGAGATCTTTTATTTGAAGACGATTGTGCAAAATAAATATTCATGAGGCTAGGTGGTGGCACACTTAGTTAAGCACACATGTTACTATGACCAAGGGCCTGGGTTTGAGACCCCAGTACCCACCTGCAGGAGGAAAGCACTGTGAGTGGTGAAAGAGGGCTGCAGAGGTCTCTCTTTCTCTCTCCCTCTCTATCTCCCCCCTACCTTCTTGATTTTTTTAAATAAAAAAAATTGAAAAAAGAAAAACCATGATCACCTTAATAGCATTTAAAAAGCTAAGAAGAAGTGTTCATTTTAATGCTCTAAAATGCATCTCCACTAGTAATAACAGAAGGATTAAAAAACTGTAGGCATGTAACTACCATGATGTGATTAGGAAAGAATAGTGAGAGGCTTTCTCAAAGTCATGTGGTAGAGAAATTTTAAATTTTGATGGAAAGACCTACATAATGCCTTTTCAATCAGCGGTGAGTATTTTCATTAGAGGTTTGTTGGGGTGGCAGTGGTGGCACAGCTGGTTAAGCGCACGTATCACAGTGCACAATACTCCAGGTTCAAGCTCCAGTCCCCAATTGCAGGGGAAAAGCTTCATGAGCGGTGAAGCAGGGCTGCAGGTGTCTCTCTTCCTTTCTATATTCCCCTTTCCTCTTGATTTCTGAATGTCTCTATCCAATAAATAAACAAAGATAATAAAACATGGTTAGAGTTGAATTACCTTAGAAAAAGAGATTTGTTGGGGTTGGGTGGTGGTATACCTGGTTGAGCGCATGTGTTACAGTGCATAAGGACCCGGGTTTGAGCCCCTGGCCCCCACCTGCAGGGGGAAAGCTTCGCAAGTGGTGAAGCAGGTCTGCAGGTGTCTCTCTGTCTCTGTCCATCTCTATCACCCCCCTTCCCTTTCAATTTCTGACTGTCTCTATCCAAATAAATAAATAAAGATAAAAAAATTTAAAAAAAGAAAGATTTGTTGAGATCAAATCTATGAATTCTAATGTTTCAGAATTTTAGAGATTCTTTCAGTCAACTATATCTACTGCCTTTGCTCTGATCCACTCTTATCCCATATGTAGTAGATCCTATTCTACTAACTAGTGCGTATTAATGCCCTCACAATGTACTAAATGAGCATGTCAATATACTACATAATAGTCACAAAGTGAGACAGCTGTGAGATCAGTGACTTCTGAGCTCACCATAGTCAATCCCTTCTTAATCAAATCAAAGTCATAGTTTTCACTCTTATAGAGCTATAGAAAAATGTGCATGTGAATTTTGAGCTTCTCTGAAACTGTTTACATGTATTTGCTTATCTAAGTTTAGACACAAAAATCTCTTCATTAAATGATAATTTTTTTGAAGGTGCTAGTGTACCCAGTAGAGTGAACATATTGTCTTGTGCAAAGGCCTGGGTGGAAGTGCCCAGTCCCCACCTGTAGAAGAGAAACTTCACAAGCAGTGGGTGAGCAGTACTTCTCTCTCTCTCTCTCTCTCTCTCTCTCTCTCTTTTTCCATTCTCCCCTCTGGATTTCTGTCTGTCCTATCAAATTAAAATAGTTAAAAAGTAAAATAAAAATTCCATTTTGAGGAAAAACATACCACTCAGATTTATTTACATTAGCTGATGATTACAATTCTTGCTCCCCACTCTGCTTGTGATTAAGAGAAAGTTTAACATCAAATGATTGAGCTCTATATTCCACCAGGCATAGTAGAGCCAGCTCTGACAACCCATTGTGGTTGTAGAAACTGCAATTTGCCAACCAAAATGAGATCATTCTGCACACAGAGCTGCTTTAGAATTAGGTCAGTGTGACTGTCAGCCAAGGGTTGAGCATCAGACACAGAGAGAAGGGAAGGACAGACGCAAAGATCATTTTTCAGTTCCATTAGCTGAAATGTGTGGTATGTTCTCACTCAGACTACAGGTAGGAAATCTAGTGTGCCAAGAAAAAATCTATATGTTCAATAAATGGCTCAGAAAACACTCCACTGTTCTCAGAAGAAGCAGCACTAAGAACATGAATTATCTCATTTTTAGTTGGGTCAATTAAGTATTACTTAAGTCTCAAAAAGATTCTAGATACATTAATAGGTAAAAAAAAACATGTTTAATTAGCTTTCATTGATTTATGTATAGTACTACATATACATTATATGTGTCTTATACAAATATATATATAACAATATATGAGTTTTAGTATATTCTATTAGGGTTTTTTTATAGTTCTATTAGATATCCAGATGAAATTATTTTACAGAATTATAAACTTCCAATGTTATACCTCATATTTTGGTTTTGATTCATTCATTTCTGTGTTTAAAATCAGTATAAAGTGATGTTTCTGGCAGTCACATCTTGACTTTGAGCGCTACATCTTATTCCCAGATTAAAGAGTTCACTTTCTTTGCAGTAAATCTAGTTTGTGTCCTACCCATCTAAACTAATTATGTAATGCAGGATGTGCAGGGCTGAGAGCAATGTAGCAATCTTGCCTAACACAGAATAACTTACCTTAAAAGGTGAGCTTTTAAATGCAATAGTGCCTTGGTTTAATTCATTCTTTCTTATGCTGAGTGTATATCTTATATTCCTAGTAGATTGGAAACACAAGAGAAAAGTACCCTTAACTTCTCCTTCAGTCACTTCATTGTAATTCAGTTAACTAGGAAGGGAAGATAAACACAAATGAAAAAGAGTGATAAAGTGCATGAGTACTTTCATGCAAAGCAACTTGTAGGCTAGAGTGTAGTACCCTGTGTGGTAGTTACTGGTTCAAACAATGGACTCTGTCAGGAAGACTCACTCTTGCATTTTGCCTGAAAGTGATTTGCTCCTTTCCATCTGTTTGTTTGTTTGTTTTTACTTTATATTTACCAGAAATATCTGCAATATGCAGAAGAGAAGCAAAGGTCTCCTCGATGACTATAACTACAAACAGAGAAGCAGCAATAACTTTCTTTCAGTGTGAAGCAGAATCATAGGATAATAGGGCCAGAAGGGACTTGCGTAGGTCACTCAGTTCATCCATTTGCTGTTAGGCTGCGCTGAACCCAAACTTGCCTAGACAGATTGCTATCTACCCAATTTGAATGGCCTCCTAGTAGAGAAATTCTAACAACCATTTTTAGTAACACAGTCCATGTGGAGCAATTTGTACTCTGAGCAAATGCTTGCATAATGTTTTATGAAATTTTCTATGCCCTCTTAGTTTTTTAGCTTTTCCCTCAAAGGGATTCAGTGTTATTATTATTATTATTATTATTATTATTATTATTATTATTGTTATTAGTTAAGGCAGAAAAAATTGAGAGGGGAGGAGGAAATAGAGAGGGAGAGAGAAATAGAGACACCTGCAAACTTGCTTCATGCATTACTCTTGAAGTTTCTACTCTAAAGGTGGGTAATGGTGTCTCAAACCCAGGTCCTTGTGCATAGTAACATATGTGCTCAACCAGGTACACCACTACCCAGCCCCCCTATATATTTTTTTTTTCTTCAGAAAAATTCTTTATTCTTGTAGGTTAATCATATTTACCTTGTGCTTTCTCTGAATAGAATTATTTTTTTTCAGTCTGTAGTTGTAATTCAACCCATTCAACTAAGATGAAGCTTGTGTCTAACTAGCAACCACTGTAATTGATGGTCACTGCTCCTTCCTTATAGTCCCTTTTCACATATTTAGTATTGTCTTGTTCACTACAGCCATACCAGTTAAGAATATAATGTTTTATTAGTGATTTAATAATGATTAACAAGATTGTAAGATAACAGGGATACAATTCCATAGTTTCCACCACTAGAGTTCCATGCCCCATCCCTTCACTTGGAAGCTTCCTTATCCTTTATCCCTCTGGCTGTATAGACCAAAATTCTCCATGGGTTGAGGAAGGTGGAAGGTCTGGTGCTTAGTTGCTTCTCTGCTGGACATGGACATTGACAGGTATATCCATACCAAAAGCCTCTTTCTATCTTTCCCTAGTGGGGTAGGAAACTGGGAAGGTGACATTTCAAGACACATTTGTGAGGTCATCTGCCCAGGAAAGTCAGGATGGCATCATGGTAGTTAGCATCACATCACAAGTTGGTGGTAGATTGTTGGAGTTGGAGGGTTGACATCTCAGGCTTGGCACCTTTGAATCCAGTCTAAAGTGAAACCTGGTGAGGTGGCACTGGTGGCATTGATTTAGGTGAGGTCAGCAGAGGCAGCATCACATGGCAGGAGATAAAGGGGAGAAGCATGAAGAAATACATGCAAAATCCCAGAAGATCCAGGACTGGGAGAAATATGGATTTTAAAGAGAATTTAATAGGTTCTTTGCTGTTTTAGAGTTTAAGAAGGCAATAGATAATTATTATTATAACCAAGTTATTTGAGCATTTGGTTTACTTTGACAAATCTATGATTAGGATTTATTGCACCATGCATGACCTCACCATGATTTGTATCATTTAATGCTATCTACAAGTAACTATATCTTAGATACTGAAAAGACTGGTTGCTTCTGATTTACCTGGTCTAAGATTATAGGTATTTAGTTAAAAAGGTTATTATTAAAAATGTTATAAAACTTGAAGCCTAATGTCCAAATTCAAAGAGTTTACAAATTTGAAACATCAACTGCTTATACTAAAGGAATATGTACTCAGAACTAAAGTCTATGCATTTAAAGAGCTCAAGATATTCCCCCAACATATTGACTAAATAGTAAATCAAATAGTAAAAACTATTTGATTATGTACTCTATGGTGTCTTTTTTGTTTATTTTAGGTCTTTCTACTTGCTTGCTGCACTTACTGAGTCATTGCAAACTTGTGTGCATTTTTACTTTAAGGTATATATCTTCCTCTAACTTATTGGTGCATGTGCACATGTACTCTATCTCATGGGCCCTGGTCTATATCTAGCTTCTGTGGTTTTGCTAGAAAGTGCACCACCCAGAATAGAATTAAGGAATCCTATGAACCAGGAAAGGTCTCAGAGTAATGAAGCTGAAAGGTTGAGAGAAGAAAAATGAGCCATGCCCCAGAGGTTCCCAGACTAGGAGAAATAAGGGTTTCTGGAAAATAGGGGAGGTTCCTGCTGTCTTAAGAGTTTAAGAAGGCTATAGATACTGTTTTGTTTTGTTTTTAATTTGCCTTATCCCCCTTTTGTTGCCCTTGTTTTTTTTATTGCAGTTATTAGTTGTTGTTATTGATGTCGTTGTTGGATAGAACAGAGAGAAATGGAGAGAGAAGGGGAAGACAGGGGGAGAGAGAAAGATAGACACTTGCAGACCTGCTTCACCACTTGTGAAGCGACTCCCCCTGCAGGTGGTGAGCCGAGGGCTCAAACCAGGATCCTTACACCAGTCCTTGCGCTTGGCGTCATGTGCACTTAACTCGCTGCACAACTGCCGGAAACCCTAAATATTGTTATAGCCAAGTTTTTTGGGAATTTGGTTTATTTTGAAAATCCTATGGTTATGATTTGCTGTACCATACAGGACCTTACCATGATTTATGCCATTTAATTCTATTTATAAATAACTGTATCTTACACACTTTTAGTGACTAGCAGATAATCTTGTAAAATCACTGTTTAAAAATATAAATGCTTGTTTTTAACTTGTATAAAATAAATGGACAAAAGTAGGATTTCCACTAAATCTAAGGTGATTTCATTTTATACTGTGTTCCAGTTTCCTAAATTAATGTAATGACATCTTCCTGATTTTCTCCCATTCTCAAAGTACACAAGTGGTCAGAGATTCTAGCCCCAAATATCACATTTAAAGAAGTTGACTTTCTCACTAAGGAGCTTTCCAGAAGCCCATCCCCAAAGTTATTTCTTGCTAATACTGGACAGCATTTTTAAAAAGTCACACATTAAAATCTGAAAGATTGTTTTTCTTTTCTTTTTTTTTTTTGTAATCATTTTGTTGTGGAAAATAATGGTTTTTTTTCCTTGCAAAGCCTTATTTTTAAATTTTTTATTTCTAAAAAGGAAACATTGACAAAACCATAGGATAAGAGGGGTACAACTCCACACAATTCCCACCACCAGAACTCTGTATCCCATCCCCTCCCCTGATAGCTTTCCTATTCTTTAACCCTCTGGAAGTATGGACCCAAGGTCATTGTGGGATGCAGAAGGTGGAAGGTCTGGCTTCTGTAATTGCTTCCGCAATGAGCATAGGCATTGACAGGTCGATCCATACTTCAAGCCTGTCTCTCTCTTTCCTTGTGGCAAAGGGCTCTGGGGAATCAGAGTTCCAGGACATATTGGTGGGGTTGTCTGTCCAGGGGGAGTCTGGTTGGCATCCTGCTAGCATCTGGAACCTGGTGGGTGACAAGAGAGTTAACATACAAAACCAAACAAATTGTTGAAAAATCATGGGCCTAAGGGCTAGAATAGTGCAGATGAAGAGTTGGTGGGCCCTCCATTTTGTAGATAGCTAGTAGGCATATTTTAGTTAAATTCCAAAGGGCCTGTGGCTATACTAGTTTTTTGTTTGTTTGCTTTGTTTTGTTTTGTTTTTCATTTTTGCCCCTGAGCCTGAAATTGGACATGCCAGTGGATCCAAGTTATTGTCTGGGGAGATGATGTCATGGCTGGCAAAAGGACCAGAAAGCTGGATCAAGGAAGGGAGTTGCTACATGAGTACATTTCCTTATCCCATCATTCTTAATTGCTGAAAAGTATTCTATTGCATATCTGTATCACAACTTTCTTAGCCACTCATCTGTTGTCAGCCATCTAGATTCCTTCTAAGCTTGGGCTATTGCAAACCAGTTTTATAAATAATAACATGCCATTATCTCATATTCAAATTGAAATAGCTACTATGGAATAAAATACATATTTATTTTTGTCTGGAAGGAAAGATATCATTTTCAAACTCTGTTTTTATTTGTTTCTGAACTAAATATCATTTTTAATATCTAAAGATGTTCTGTTTTATTGTTTGGATTGTTTTTAAGATGTTATTGATTCCTCAAAGCATGATAAACCTTTATTCAACAGTTTTTTCTACTCTTGTGTGTTCTTTTTTTATTTTTGACATGTAGCAGTTTCCTTGAGAAATATTTCCCAAAGCAAGTATAAATATTTTCAATATATTAAATTAAAATATTTTTGCTACTCATATGTACATGCAATATGTAATTTTTTTTTTTTGAAAAAGCAGTTACCACTTAGTTCAGTGACTTGTGCTAAAACTATTTTTTTGCAATACACAACTAAGGAACTACATTCCTACATTTGACCAATAGAATTCAAAATAAGAAGTCCCTAATGGCTTGCAGTATAATATTACTAGAGTAAAATATTAAAAGGGTATCCACCTCTCTATGTGTAGTCAAAGAAAGGTTCTTTACTTCCTAGTTACTCAATATTCCAATTTAAATAAAGTCACAAAAGGGAGATTGTGTCAGAAAAACAATCTGTATCTAAAAAAAAAAGGTCATAATATTTAGTACTAATGATAAAAATTGTTAATACTGGGAGCCGGGCGGTAGCACAGTGAGTTTTAAGTGCAGGTGGTGCAAAGCACAAGAACTGGTGGAAGGATCCCTGTTAGAGCCCCCGGCTCCCCACCTGCAGGGGAGTCACTTCATGGGCAGTGAAGCAGGTCTGCAGGTGTCTATCTTTCTCTCCCCATCGCTGTCTTCCCTTCTCTCTCCATCCTATCCAACAATAATAACTACAATAATAAAAAACAACAGGGGCAACAAAAGGGAATAAATAAATTAATATATATTAAAAATTATTAATACTTAGGATTGTGTTTTGTGATATAACAGGCAAAATTTAATATTTTAAGTAGCACTACTTATTTGTTGCCCTTCTAATTGACTATTGTCTTTTGGTCAGTACAAACATAATAATAAACAAGACACAAAACAAAAACTCAAACTTTTTTTTATTTAATAACACCATTTTATTTTGTATATACTAAAGCAAGATAGAATATTTACCCTGACACTTTTTGTGTAGTGGAAAGAGAATGTATTTGAACTAAAGTTGGAAATGAAGTTATAATTTAAATAATGTATTTAAAGATCAAATAAAAAATAATTTTTTTTGTTCTCCCCTATACTGAGCCTTCCCAGAAGGCCATCCAAGTCCTTATCCAGAGTAAGTCTTACCAGCTATAGGAGTTGTTGATACAGGCAAGTATCCAACAGAAAGGAGATCCTATTATTCCTTGACTGGGATACAGATCCTCTCTGCCATTGACCAAAGAAAATTAAATATCATGTCCAATTTATAATTGTTGATCAAGGAGAATAACTGATCAAGATAAAGCCAACAAAGGACAAGAAAATAATTTGGATGAGTAGAGAAGGAAGGGCAGTTTCTGACCACTCTACAGAGCAGTTGCCTAATCCAAGAACTCTCCAGGGAGAGACATTACATGTCCTTTTTGTTTAACCCAAAGACTGATTATCTGACCAGAATGTGTACATGAACTTTAGATACTATACAAATTAATTTTAAAGAGTGCTGTGAACATCTATAGAGAAGGCTAGATGCTCTTAATATAATCACATGTTTTAGATAAAATAGACAACTAGGCATGTATGTACATATAATTTAGCAAGTGAGAGATAAAGTATCATATGCATGATCTGAGAGAATTCTATTTTATTTAAAATTTATCTATATAAACTTAACAGACTTGAAATCGTATTAACTGATTTTAGAACTGTGAAGTCACAGTGAAATTAACAAAGTACAATTAATAATTATCAAATGAATGCTGCAGTTTTACTGAGTGCGTGTAACACATTAACCTGTGTGGAAAATGGGGAAAATATTTGCTATAAAATAATTTCCTATTAAATCAGTATCAACTAATTTGTAGAATAAATCACTTCAGTATCCCTACAACACCTTTGCAATTATATAATGTAAAACTGTGTCTCCAATTCTGCCAGATGTGAGAATATAAAATTGTATATTCCAAAGAAGGGGGGTATAGGTGAGAGACATCATATGAAAATCCTTATTATCTTTAACACAATATTAGAGGATGAATTCAAGATCTAAGTGTGTGTAATACCTTGGTATTGTCTGTGGTATTTCCACGTTATATTGTAACACAAACCCAGGGTTTATGCATGATAATCTATACACGTTTTCCACTGAACTATATCTTATCCCCTGAAAACACTTGTGTAAAATGCTTTCATGTCTGAGATTTGAATGCTTGAATCAATCTCAGACACCACTATAAGTCTGAACTGCGTGATTCTCTGGTAATAAATAAATAAAGTTTCAAGTATAATTTAAAGCTTAAGATCACAAATGTAACTTTTCTGTGGAGCTTTAGTGTTTCAGAGGCCTTTTCTCTTCAGAGATGCATATTTATGGCAGTGTCAAGGTTTTAAAAAAAAAAAAAGAGTCTTCAAAAATGTGGTTGCTTTGTTCAATTTTTTTTAATTGACTTAATAATGATCGACAAGTCCATTGGGTAAGAGGAGTACAAGTCCACAAAATTCCAACCACCACATTTCCATATTTTACCCCCTCTATTGGAAGCCTTCCTATTCTTTATCCCTCTGGGAGCATGGACCCAGGATCACTGTGGGGTGTAGAAGGTTCTGAAGGTCTGACTTCTGTAATTGCTTTTCTGCTAGACATGGGAGTTAGCAAGTTGATTCACACTCTCAGCCTGTTTCTATCTTTTCCTAGTGGGGCAGGGTCTGGAGAGGTGGGGTTCCAGGACACATTGATGAGACTGTCTGCCCAGGGATGTCAGGTTGGCATCATGGTAACATCTGCAACTTGGTGGCTGAAAAGCATTAAGATATAAAGCAGAACAAATTGTTTAATAATCAGGAACCAAAAGGTAAGAATAAAGCACATGATATTTGGGGTCTTCACTTGTTCACTTTTTATTTCCCAATAGGATAACCTTTTGATGAAAATGCAGTAGACTAGTCACTACTGAGTTTGAGGATATCTTACTTATCCTAAGCAAACTTTTCACTGTCATGTGTATATGTATGTAGGGCACAACTAGCTGGCAGGGAACTGCAATTTAGTAGGCTAGAGCACAGCTAGAGATACATTCTTGCCTTTAAGAGGTCACAATTGAACCTAAAACTCAAGATCCCTAGAGTAATACTGCCCTTTATCAGGTATATGTATATCTGCCACATAGTGGAAATATGCTCAGAATAAACGGACTCTTTGAATTTTATTATTGGCTTTTTAAATCTTTTTATGTGAAGTCATCAGGAAGTTTATGAAGGTTTTTCTGTGTTGTACATTTGAATAACTCTGCCATTTGCAATTTACTACAATTTCTTTCTAATGTCTTAAACACAGTGACTATTTGTTGACTCAGGTAAATGTAATTCCTATGGATCCAGTTGGCTTTGGGATTAAATACTCTACTTCTCTATTCCAGGAAAAATTAAGCTGTTTTTACCAACGTTTCTAGTCAATGACCTGGACCTGAGTTTCTGTACTTCTACCTTTTACCTTTTATGGTGCTAACTTGAAATCATGTGGAAGTAGAAGGAATCCACTGTTGTCTGTCTATCACCTCTTTCTGCCTTGAATCTGCCGAATCTGCTAGTCTTTATCCTAGTCTATGCTACTTGGGCCTTTTTTTCACTTATACCCATCATCGTCTTAGTGCAATCACCAAAAAGTCTCCCATTTTATCATCTTTCCTTCAATCCTCTAATGTGAATTCTGTAACTCATTTTCTACTATTAGTAAAACTCCTCTGTAACTGACCTAAAATTTCAAAGATCCAGTCAGCTTTATAGGTAATTGCTGTTAGATTCTATGAAAATAGCTAGGATCTATGAGGACAAAAAGCCACAATAGGTACAATTTTTGATACTTAATTTCTAATTTACTTAGGAGATAAATAAATATGTCACTTGACAAGATCGTCCTACTACTCTTCATTGTTATTATTTATACCTACATTATTCCCTCTCTGTGGTTCCAACAATACTCTTAATTCTTAACAATATTTTATTGATTTAATAATGACTAATAAGATTGTAGGATAAGAGGGGTACAATTTCACACAATATCCACCATCAGAGTCCCGTATCGCATCCCCTTCATTGGAATCTTTCCTATTCTTATCACTCTGGGAACATGGACTCAAGATCATTATGGGGTGCAGAACATGTGAGAAATGGCTTCTGCAATTGCTTCTCCACTAGACATTGGCATGTTGATTCATACTCTCATCCTGTTTCTATCTTTCCCTAGTGGGGCAGGGCTCTGGAGAGGTGGGGTTCCAGGACACATTGATGAGACTGTCTGCCCAGGGACGTCAGGTTGGCATCATGGTAGCATCTGCAGCTTGGTGGCTAAAAAGAATCAAGATTTTATTAAGCAGAACAAATTGTTTAATAACCAGGAACCAAAAGATAAGAATATAGCAGATGAGATTTGGACTCTCCATATTGGAAAAACCTAGGAAGTCTGTTTTAGGTATATTCCAAAAGGTCCATGACTTTTTTTTGCCTGAGCCCAATAGCCAACATACAGGTGGGCAAAAGGTATTATCTGGGGATATGGTGTCAAAGTTGGAAATATCATAGAAAACTTTATTTATTTATTTTTTATTTACTTATTTTGGATAGAGAAAAATAATAGTTAAGAGAATAGAGGGAGTTAGAGAGGGAGAGAGACATCTGCAGCATTGCTGCTTGAGACATTTTCCTTGACAAGTGGGAAAAGGGGCTTGAATTTGAATGCTTGTACACTGTAGTAGGCATGCTCAATCAGGTACTCATCCATCTGGACCCTAGGAAAACATTTAATTAATGGTTTTGTAAGATTATTGGACTGTGGTAGGGCAGTTCCACACTGCACCACCAGAGTTCTATACCCTCACTCTCAGTGACAGCTACCATTGTTCTCACTTAGCTTGACTGCTTCCTTCTAAGTTTATTTTGACTGTTTATTTAATTTTGAATAGATACAACGAGAAATTGAGAGAGAAGGGGGGAGATAGGTAAGGGGAGAGAAAGGGAACCGCCTACAGATTTTCTCCACCACTTATGAAGTTTCCTTCTGGCAGGTGAGGACCAGGGACTTGATCCAGAAAGCGTGAGCACTGTAACATGTGCTTACTCAGCACACCACTGTCTGGTCCCACCCTTTTTAGGTTTATATGCTTCAATTATATATATCATATGTGAGCAAAACATTAGTAGTTATCTCTCATCACTATATTTACATTATTAAGCATAGTTCATTTAGTCCCTAAGGATACAATATCATATTTTAAATACAGTGTAGTATTTTATTGAGTATATATACATTGAGGCAGCTAACATTAGCCCTCACACTAATTGTAGTTTTATTGTCTTTTAAAACATTTTTTAATTAGGTAGAGACAGAGAGAAATTGAGAGGGGAGGAAGTGATATATAGAGACACACCTGCATCTCTGCTTCACCACTCGTGAAGCTTTTTCCCTGCGGGTGGGCACTAGGGGCTTGAATGTGGGTCCTTGCACTCTGTCGTGTATGTGCTTAACAAGGTGTGCCACCGCCTGGCCCTCAAAAACTCTTTTCTAGCTTTATTTATTTATTTATTGAAAGAGAAAGAGTGAGGGAGAGAAGGAAACTTCCTACAACTTACCCTATCTCTTCTAGCTAATTGCTATCTAGCAATTATCTTATACCTCAACAAAAGCACTAGACCCAGAATTTGCCTTCTTTATTTAAGTGTTGTACAATGTTCCCTCCTCAAAAAGTTCACTAAGTGGTCTTTTAAAATTGCTTATTAGACTATATTGGAAACTATATAGATGTTTTACTAAAAACTAACCCATTGGTTTTCCATTATATTTCAAAATCAATTCTATTGTCTTCCAATGACATGTCAAACTCTATAATCCATCCCAAGTGTGTTGACTTTCTTACTATTTCTGAAATACAGAACAGATATTTTTTGTCTTTGATTTATTACTTGAACTTCTACATGAAAGGGAGGTTTTTTTAATCATAATTAGATTCATCTTAAATGTTTGTAATAAAAAAAAAGTGCTAGAGACCTAAAGGGTGACTATGATAGTAGAATATTTATTACCTTGGATGATAATTAAATTTAGTATTTTTTTAAAGAACAAATATTTAACCTTACAAAGATAATGCAATTTAATTAATGTAAATTATCTGCCAGAAAAAAAAAATTTGTCTTTAAAGTTTGTAGTTAAGTAGATTAATTGTAGGAGAAGTTAGATTTCTGAATATTTGAATTTTTTAGGGTTTTATTTTATTTTATAGTTTTTAAATTGCTGTAGGGCAAAAGACTTTTGGAATATTTTGTGATTCCACAATCTGTATCTGCCTTCAGCACATCAACAGAGTTCTGTCCCCTAATGCTCAGGAAGAGAATGAAAGTAAAAGCCTTTGCTTTTGTTCTTGCTTCTTCATCAGACTGAGAAAAACTGAAGTCAGTTTCAGGCTTAAACTATGTGACAAATGTCTGCACCCGCATTTAAACCCAGAGTCCATATTGTAAACTGTGTTACAGTAGGAACTATGAGGCGAAAAAGCCACAACATGGACAGATTTTGATTCAGAATTTCCAAGGACTGGCTTAAGGATCCCGGTTCGAGCTCCCGGCTCCCTACCTGTAGGAGAGTCACTTCACAGGCGGTGAAGTAGGTCTGCAGGTGTCTATCTTTCCTTCTCCCTCTCTGTCTTCCCCTCCTCTCTCCATTTCTCTCTGTCCTATCCAACAATGACAACATCAATGACAACAATAATAACTACAACAATAAAAAAGGGCAACAAAAGGGAATAAATAAATAAATAAAAATTAAAAAATTTAAAAAAATAAATAAAAGAATTTCCAATTTATTTAGGAGATAGATAAAAGGTGCCCCTTTACAAAGTCATTTGCAATTTTACATCTATCTATCTGTATACATTTATAAAAGTGTGAATGTTTTATCCTCACCACCATAGACAAGCACACTTGTATAATTAGTTCAAGATATACAACTATATTTATAAACTGATCAGTGCTAGTTACTCTGATAACTTATAATTCAGTAGATATTGAGGATGGGGGCCTCAGTTGTGAGCCAGATTGTAACTGAGCTTTGTTAATCTGGAACTATCTGAATTGAATAGGACTATTGTGTTGTCTGCATCAGGATCCATAACAGCAGATATACTGACAGTCAGCCATTAACTTAGAGACTGATTTCCCCTCAACAGACTATGTCCTTTTTAAAAAAGTGAACATAAATCAGCCTTCCACTTGAGTTTAGCCATTTACATCTACTTATATATTAACCTGAAGATACAGTATAAAAAGGAATCTTGTCAAATGGGAACAACTTTCTAAAGTTATGGACTCGTATGCTGAAGAAAAACTTTCTTTTCTATAGATGTGTGATAGACTTATTATCTTAGATTTCAGATGGATGTTGTAGTAAGTGGTCTGTGTGTCATGAGGCATGACCCACAGGGATGACTACATATTAGTTTCCATAGTTTTTTTTTTTTTTTGACAAGCTAGGTGAATAACTTATGTTACTTTTTTCTTTTTCTTTTTTATAGTTGAGAAAAACAAAATTAGTGTAGTTAAAGAAACTATTGCATTTACTTTGGATAGGTGCTACAACACTACTAAGAACAGCAGGTTGTTGTATTTCAAATGAGTGTCTCTTACTATCCAGGAGAGAATGACACTAGGTTAAATGATTTGCCAAACAATACACAGTGAGTTAGTTACATAAGGTAGGAGCTTTCCAAGCCCATTAGCCATGGATTCTGAATGCGACAATACTGTTCAAGTGAGATGCAAAATATGCTTAGACTTTATCCTCTACCTTTTCTATACTTGATATAAAGAACTCTGACTTTGGATTAAGTTGAAGAAAAATAGTTATCTTTCAAAATATCTGTATTTCCTGGATTCTTGAAAATATTTCACACTTCTTTTTTTTTCATTTCTTTATTGGGGAATTAATGTTTTACATTATACAGTAACTAGAATAGTTTGTACATGCATAACATTTTTCACACTTTTTTTATTTCTCGTTTATTTTTATTTTTTAACCCTAGCCTTCATGCTCTCGTTTATTTCTATGGGAGCCCAGACTAATTAGTCAGGATCTAATAGTAAGTCACACCTTTAATATCAGATAAAAATAACCTCCCTGAAATGACTTCTCTTTCATTTCTTCCATAAATAATTTTCTTGGAGAAAAAATACACATAGTATATTAATTGTACATAGTGCATTAATTTTTTTGAATTAAAAATACATATTTATCTCTATAAGCCAAAACTGCTTAATTGCTGTTTTTCCATCATACTTAGTTGTCTCCTGAACTGCTTTCAGTTCTATGGCTATCGAAAAAGTCTACTTCATAAACTTATTCTTTTCAGCACAGAAACTCTTCAAACTTTTATTCTCCCCCTAGACTTCTGTATTCTGCCATTTCTTTTTTCATCATGCTATCCACGTAAGGTTCCACCTAAGCACCAATGAGATCCTGTTATCCACATGTGCGTATCTGACTCTTACAAACACCCTGAATATCCTACAGGTTTATCAAATTCATATTCAACTCATCAATAATCATAAGATACTCTGACCTAGTATTTCTGTCTAGCTCATTTCTGTCACTGTCCATTCAGTGGTCCATGATATTACTCTAAAGCTATACTGGAATATCCATGTTCCTCAAAGCATTCAAAATACTTAATGAATTTGTATTATTCGTGTCTGATCTAACTAAAAAGTTGACTTTGGGGGGGTGCATCTGAATTGGTTCTGAGTTCTGCTAATTACATTTTATTAAAGTGAAAGTAATAACCTAATACTTTATTTTTAGTCATGTGAACCACCCATACAAATCTGTAGTCTATTTAGTCAGGTGAACTAAAGTACAGTTTGAAGTGAAAGTACAAATAGACCTTTGCTTAGGCCCAATGGATGCATTTGATTCTTCCAAACAAAAGACAAGCTAAAATTCTATTTTTATAGTTTTTTCTATTAGTCTTCTCATGCACTCTAGATTTCATCCAAATCTGAAATCCCTGGATTAGTTGCAAGTATTTAATGTTGGTCTGTTTTGTTTAATTTTGTTCCTGCTCCTTGAACCTTTTTTAAAATTTTATCTGTATTTATTTGATTTATTTCCCCTTTTGTTGCCCTTATTGTCTTATTGTTGTAGATATTATTGTTGTTATTGATGTCGTTGGTATTGGATAGGACAGACAGAAATGGAGAGGGGAGGAGAAGACAGAGAGGGGGAGAGGAAGATAGACACCTGCAGACCTGCTTCACTGCCTGTGAAGCAACTCCCCTGCAGGTGGGGAGTGGGAGGCTCCAACTATGATCCTTATGCTGGTCCTTGCGCTTTGTGCCACATGCGCTTAACACACTGTGCTACCGCCCGACTCCCTCCTTGAAACTTTTAACTAGAAATTTTTCTTCCAGTTATCAGAAGCTCACTTTAAGTATTTTTACCTTTTGGAAAACTGTCTGGAACTAAATTTCCCATAATATTGACATTTAATCACTTTTCTTAATTCACTCAACATAATAAGTATCTATAATGTCTGGCTGTGTGCTGAGTGTTAGATGTTCAGAAATAAAATGATGTCATCTCTAATTTCAAGATTTTTATAGGCAAGGAGAAAATAGACACGTAAGCAGTGAATTACAAGGTGGCATGTACAGTTTTTCAATGTCACATTTAAAGTAATGTCATGTGATATGTACATCTGAGTGAATCACACAGAATCTATATAACAAGTGATGGAAATCATTCTGCACTTAAATATAGGGAATGTAAACTAGGAAATCATCAGACAGTTGTTAGAGAGCTGTAAATATTGAAGGAACCTAGAGGTTAACATCAACAGGAAGATACTATGAGAGGAAAAGAAAGAACTCTGGTATCTAATTGCTCTGAAGTAGCTAACGCCATGGAAAAGATGTGACCCACGGTAGAGATACTAAGAAAAAAAGAAAGAAATGCTCCCATCTCTTTTTTTCTAGTCACTGCTTCTTATTGTTCAACTCAGTCAGAAGCTGGTCAAATGTGTGAGTTGAAAATGTTGTTTTTGAACCTTGATGCTATCATTTATCTCATAAGACAGAAAGATCTACTTTGATGGGTTAGTGGGATAACTTTTGATAATGTATATGAATAGCTTATATTAAATGGAGAAAACAGTAGTTTACAAACTCTACGAAATGTCATTATCTATTTGTACATATTCAAACTTAAAATGGCAATGGTTTCAAAACTGTGTATGTTATCAGACTGCCTCTTGGCATTTCTGCTTCTCAAGGAGTACCTGAAAGAGAGGACTTTTACATAATCTGTATTAGTTGATTCACTTATGTATCCAACAGTATATTTATTCTATACTCTAAACTATTTCTTGAGAGCTTGTTTGGAGGTTCTAGCAGGGGAGCACAGCTACTCCTATACCCTTGACCATCTCTATTTGGGGAAGGCTGTCCTCTTCCACCAAGCACGCAGCTTTGGGAGGGACACACATGGAGCGGTGAGGGAGGAAGGGGACACCTGCCTAGGCAGCAAGATCAGCTGAATCGACCCTGGCAATCAGTGGGGTGACAGATGTCGCAGCCAGATTGCCCTCAAATCCTCTAAGCTATTTCTTAGGGATATCCTGTGTATTTGTACTCCATGATTCAGTAAATGTATTTAGGTTTCATGAGAGAGAGACCTTGTTCCTGCCCCTGTTCTCACTTAGAACTTTTATGTAATTTCTTACCAGTTGTGTTCATAGTATCAAGGAAAAGTGAATACCACTGTTAAGTAACATGTTCTATAGTCTCTGCTATTTCTTTCTTTCTTTTTTTATTTATAAAAAGGAAACACTGACAAAAACCATAGGAAAATACTGATACAAATAATTGCTTCCTCACTGGGCATTGGCAGGTCAACCCATACTCCCAGCCTGTCTCTCTCTTTCCCTAGTGGGGCAGGGCTCTGGGGAAGCAGGGCTCCAAGACACATTGGTGGGGTCATCTGTGCAGGAAAATCTGGTTGGCATCATGGTAGCATCTGTAACCTGGTGGCTGAAAAAAGAGTTAACATAAAAAGCCATACAAATTGTTGACTAATCATGAACCTGAAGGCTGGAATATTATAGATGAGGATTTGGGGTCTCCATTTTGAAGATAGCTAGTAAGCCTATTTTAGTTATATTACAAAGGTCCTATGACTATACTAGTTTTTTTCCTGAACCTGACCTCTGATATGCAGGTAGACCCAAGTTATTGTCTGTGGAGATGATGTCATGGCTGGAAAAAAGGCTAGAAAGCTGGATCAGGGAAGAGAGTAGCTCCCAAATATGGGAAAGATGTATAAATATTGTTTACTGTAAACCCCATTTATTTTTAATGTCTGTTATTTCTATATTTTTTACCCAAGACTTAGTTTAATTGTGGGGGGGGTGAAGAGAGAGAGAGAATTCCTCAGAACAAGCAGCAAAATGACAATTCTGTACCCATTGGGCATGGTGTTCTCCATCCATTGAAGCAGCAGAAGAAATACTGAAAGTCAGATTTCAGAGATCTATAACTTAAAATTTTCTTTCATTTTTAATGGTGTCTTTCAGATAGTTAACATGTAGGCACTAGTTGTTTTGTAAAAACTAAGCAGCTCTACTAAGAGATTTTTGATCAGGCACTGGATTTCCTATTACATGGGTATTTTCCCCTCAAAAATGAAAGAATTTAAGTTCATAATCACAAGACTTCTTGAAAATTGCAGTTCTGCAATGTAAGTTCTTCTGATAACATTTGATTAGTCATTTTTGTCATCACTGTCAAGTCTGACAATCACAAAAGCTGTACTTGAATAGCCTTGGCCAATACCATTGATGATTACATATAAAAGACGTGCAGCAAGAATATTTCCATGAGCTCTTGGTCTTGGACAATATCTCTTTGTACAGATAAAGAGAAGGGTGACCCTGTCAAGTAAAAGTTGCATGTGTCTCCCAGAGTATCTGCATTCCTTTCTTTGAGAAGTTTGTAAAATAAAGATATTTGCATTTTGAACAACACTTAGAAAAAGTTGCCAGTACCTTCACTATGAAAAAGCATAAAAGTTATATGTTATCAGCATTATCCTCATTGAAATATAATGGCCATAATACTATATGAATTTCAAGTATATATAATGATTTCATATTTACATATATCATGACATTTTCACCGCAGTAAGCCTAGTTAGCATATCTCACTTTAGCCATATATATATATTTTTATTGTGAGATGAATGTTAGCACCCTTTTAACCTCTTTCAAATATGCAATAGGTATTAACTCTCGTCACAAGGACTTACTTGAAATAGCCAAGCACTGAAAGTTTCTCCCTCTTAAAGTCTTTATCATGTTTATCCATCACCAATCATATTCTGGAAACCACCAATTTCTCCTATGTTTTCATTGTCTTATCTTTGTTTGTTTAAGATAGACATGCAAGTGATATGCTAGAATGAATTTTCTCTGCAGGGGCCGGGCAGTGACACATCTGATTGAACACACATGTGTTGCAGTATGCAAGAACCTGAGTTCAAGCCCTAGGTCCCATAATGACTCAAAGTCCATCCATGTAGGCACAACTGACAAGATTTCATTATTTTTTAATTATCCTTATTTATTGAATAGAGACCACCAGAAATCAAGAGAAATGGGTAGAAAATGAGAGAGAGTGATGGGGTGGGGGGCGCATGTAGTTGAACACACATGTTACAATGTGCGAAGATCTAGGTTTGAGTCCCTGGTCCCCACCTGCAGGGGGAAAGCTTCACAAGTGGTGAAGCAGGTCTGCAGGTGTCTCTCTTTCTCTCTCTCTATCTCCCCTTTCACTCTCAATCTCTGAATTTCTCTATCCAATAAATGAAGATTACAAAATTAAAAAAGAGAGTGAGAAAGACAGAAAGACACCTGCAGACCTGCCTCACCACCTAAGGAGCTTTTCCCATACAGGCAGGGACCAGGGACTTGAACTTCGGTCCTTGCACATTATAACATGTGCACCCAACCAGATGTGCCACCACTGTGCCCCAGATTGCATTATTTTTTGTAACTGAGTTTATTCCATTTGAGAGAGAGAGATAAACATATAGACATACACCATATTTTTATCCATTCATTGACCAGTTAGGACATTTCCATACATTAACTATTGTAAATAACACTAGATTAACATGGTGGTGCTTAAATCTTTTAGAGTTAGTGTTTTCATTTTATTCAGAGCTTCCTAGGAATGGATATTCTAGATGATAAAGTAGTTCTAACTTTAGCTTTCCATAATAGTTACTTGTTTGCATCCTATCCATATTACACAAGGGTTCTCTTTCCTCCACATTCTCACCAATTCTTGTAGGATCTTGCCTTTCTTACAATAATTATTCTCACAAGTGTGTAGTGTCAGTGAATATTAGAGTTTATTCAGTTCCCTGAATAATTAATGATAGTGCTCATCTTTTCCTATGACTATTGACTGGCTGTATGACTTTTTTTTTCATTTTCCCCCTATTTTTGAATGGTGTTGAGTTTTTTTTACAGTTGTCTTATTTTTCTATTAAGTTATATATGCGTTTTAAAATACTATCAACTCTTAACAGATAAACGATTGACAAATATTTTCTTTCATCTAGTAGGTTGCCTTTTCATTTGGTTGATAGTTTTCTTCACTGTGTAGAAGATCTTTAGTTTAATTGATCCCCAGTTCTTAATTTGTCCTTCTCTTACAGTTACTTTAGCAGCTGGACTCAAAAGCATCATTGTGTGTCTTCTACCACCTCTCCAGCCCCCCACATTCTAGGTGATTTGTAGTTAGATCTATGTTGAAATTTTTAAACCCTCTGAGGGTCTGTATTTTGATGGACAGTGAAAAACAGTGATTCAATTTCATTGGTTTGCATTTGTTTGTCCAGCTTAATCAGTTTGCCCAGTTTATTGATAAGACTACTTTTCCTTTGTGCATATTCTCAAGACCTTTGTCTTAAGCTTGTACTTTTTTTATGGATTCTTTCTACTCATCTTTGTGTCTGTCTTTATGCCAATACCATTGAGTTTTGATTATTTGTCACATAAGTGAAATCAGGTAGCATGATTTATATATAGATAGATATAGATGGGTATCATCCTATTACTAAAAGCATTTGTACTTTTAGTAATACTTCAGAAAGTAATACTTAAATTATTTCTCTGATATCCTTAATTGTATATATTTTTATTTTTAAAACTTGTATTTTTCACTACTTTAAGAATGGATTTTAGGGAGAGTTTGGGGTGAAAGCACTAAAACCAATGAAATCAGAAGTATTAAAAGATATATCATCTGAAGGGGTCACTTTAATTTTACCAAAAAAAAAAAAAGCAGTTCAAAATAATTTTTCTCTTCCAGTATTGAACTAAATTTGTGTTCTCATGGAAATTGAGATGGCATAATGGTTATGCAAATTGACTTAAATGCCTGTGACTCTGAGATCCCAGGTTCTATCCCTGCCACCACCAGAAGCCAGAGTTGAGCAGTATTCTGGTTAAATAAATAACATCTAAAAATGAAATTGTGTTATCTAAGGTCTAGTGATATTTGAATGCAATTTCCCAAAAGTCAGGTTTAGTAGTTCTAACGTAATAATTATTGATAGATTTACATCCTGAAAAATTTCATAAATGTTTTATGAACTTCATATGAAGATCAAGCAAAAATTTAGACTTTATAACTTAGAATAATATTAGTACATCTCTGTTGACCTTTTCACCTGGGAATGGACAGAACATCTTGATATGCAGTATATTAATTAATGTAAGAATAATAACAGCAACAAAAAGGATAGTAGCTGTTAAAAAATAAGGAAAAAATAATGCCACATTATTTTATCAACTACTGTGAAACTGGTACCTGTGGTTTGTCTCTTCAAGTCACATATTTTAAAAAACAAAGATCTACAATAGGTGTCTGCAAACACTACCACGTGGCAAGTTTAGTAGCCTTGTTGGGTAACTGTTCAGTTATTTACTGTATTCAAAGTTCAAATTTTAGAGCCGGGTGGTGGCGCACCTAGTTAAGTGCTCACATTAGAGTACACAAGGACCCAGGTTCAATTCTCCAGTTCCCACCTGCAGGGGGAAAGCTTCACAAGTGGTGAAGAAGGGCTGCAGGTGTTTATCTGTCTGCCTCTCTACCTTGCCCCATCCCTCTTGATTTCTGGCTGTTTCTATCCAATAAATGAAGATAATACAATATAAATAAATAAATTTCTAAAAAAAAAGTTCAAATTTTAAAGCAGTTAAAAAAAAGATCTAAGAAAATTCTCAAACTTCTGGTATTTAAAGCTTCTTTAAAGGGAGTTGGGCGTTAGCACAGCAGGTTAAGCGCAAGTGGCACAAAGCACAAGGACCAGCGTAAGGATCCTGGTTCGAGCCCCTAGCTTTCCCACAGGGGAAACGCTTCACAAGTGGTGAAGCAGGTCTGCAAGTGTTTATCTTTCTCTCCCCCTCTTTCTTTCCCTCCTCTCCATTTCTTTCTGTCCTATCCAACAAGAACAACATCAATGACAACAACAATAAAACAACAAGGGCAACAAAAGGGAATAAATAAACAAATAAATATTTTAAAAATCTTTAGAAAATAAAGTTTCTTTAAAAAGTATGACTATACAAGATATGGGTGTGATAGCACAATGATTAACAGTAGTTATGCAAAGCGACTTATACCTGAGGCTCCAATGTCCTAGCTTCAATCCACTACTCCACCTCATCACCATAAAACAGAGCTAAGCAGTAATTCTTGTATTAAAAAAAAAGTGTAGGTCTCATATGGGTTTGGGCACATAGCAAAAGGGCTGTGCAAAAAAGCACTTCGTACCTGAATCACTAAAGGTCCCAGATTTAATCCCAGCACCACCATGAGTCAAGAGCAGTGCTCTGATTAAAAAGAAAACATGCATGAAGATTAAGACTATATTTTCAGGTGTCATTTCTATAGTTTGTTCCAATCTATGATTAAATCATACAAAATTTTCATTAAACAGTATTATATTTTACACTGTTCTTTACGTACTTATTAATTTTATTATCAAGACAATTTATCTGGAAAATTTAAAAATACAAAAAAGTATTTAATTCTATTTTCTAATAAGTTTACTCTGTTAGGGTATATATTTATTAAATATGAACTATTTTCTGTATATTTTAATGCAGTTATAGGGTATTCCTCTTTTTGTGACATGTACCACCAGCAAATAGAAATAGAAAAGCACATCTAGTACTTTAATAAGACATTTTATTAGAAAAAGTAACAGTAATAGAAGATAGTTACACTATATTTCTCCAAAAATGTGGATATACTCCATCCACATATAACAAAATTCTAATTTAATACTATCATTTTTCTTTATGCTGAAATAAAATTTATAGATTAATTGGCAGGAATACTAACTGAAAACTCTGATTAACCAGGATAAGATGCTCTTGAAAATTGATTTTTCTGGTTAGCATACTGTTACCTAAAAAGTCTTTTTTGATCCAACTTGCAGTATTGAAAATATGTCTAAACTACAATGTTCAATGTCCCTGTTTCCATAATTAGACTCAACTAATTTTCCCTTGCTAACTGATTCTCTTGAAGTTGCTCAGGTTAAGCTGTATACCATTTCCTAGCATGGGATATTGCAGCTATATAGTATAGAAAGGTTAAAAATATAAGAGACTATTTGGTATAGGACTACCTTTCAACTCCTAAAATGCTGCAGTTAGCTTTTCTTTTAATGCATTTATCTATTTTTTTTAATGTGTAGAATAGATAGATATTTTTAGCAAAGTTTGTAGTCTGTTTAGTTGGTCTCCTGTTATTTGTTTTTGGATGTGCTTCTAAATTGCCTGAGCTTTTCAATAAATTAGTTGACAGACTATTATTGACAAACATTTCTATAATGTAACACAGGACTACTCAACCTTAACTTTTTAATTGTTTTATTATCTTTATCTATTGGATAGAGACTGTCAGAAGTTGAGAGGGAAGGGGGAGATAGAGAGGGGAAGAGATAGAGAAAGAGACACCTGCAACCCTGCTTCAGCATTCTTGAAGCTTTCCTCCTGCAGGTGGGGACCAGGGGATCAAAGTTTGTTGTTGTTGTTATTGTTGTTTGTTTGTTTTTACTTTTGCCAGAAAATGTTGCTATTTGGAAAGGTGGCTAGAATAGTATCTCAATATTTACTACCAAGCCACCTTCCCAGTTTTCACAACCAAAATAACTGTCTTCTAAAATATAGTCAAGTAATAGGAATGACAATTTGAACAGCGAAATAACTTCCTTTGATACCCACGGCTGTACCGGCAAAAAAACCACATCTAAATTTTCACGATGTCAAGAGATTTACAAATACAATGAAATTTTAAATGTCTTATAATGTCATATATTTATAATCAAAGTATAATGAAAAAAAATGTGGGCCCGGGGAAACCCAGTTTAGCGCACATAGAACTAAGTGAAAGGACCCGCACAAAGAAACTGGGTTAATGCCCCTACTTCCCACCAACAAGGGGCATGCTTCACAAAAGGTGAAGCAGGTCTGCAGATGTCTCTCTTTCTCTCTACCTCTTTATATCTCTCTAAACTCGCAGTTTCTTTCTGTCCTGTCAAATACAATTGAAAAAAAAAATGGCCACAGAAGAAGTGAATTCATCGTGCTGGCACCAAGCCCCAACAATAACCCTGGAGGCAATAAAAATAAATTAATAAATAAGAAAAGTGGAAGAAAAGAAAGAAAGCACTATTGTATTTAATTACATTAATTTAGTTCAGATGTATGAACTAAATAGGGGAGATCAGCATCCTGGCAGTAAAATTATTTCCAAGATAATAGGATTGCTTCCCCCAGTGGATTTGACTAGGCACATTTCTAAGTTTCCGAGGGAGTGGGTCTACTGTTTTCCAGGTTGGACAGGGGCTATGCCACTTTCTAATTATGAAATTTGGGAGAAGATTTTTAGCTGGGGCACTATCAAGTTCAGGAGACTGCAGAAATACTCAAAGATATAATGAAGCTCACAAGGACAGGTTTCTAAGTATTAGGTTGCCAAATAAGTCCTGATGCATAGAAAAATGCATCATGAATTTTCAGACAACCCAATAGTTCTTTTAATCAAGAAGAAATTCTTAAAAGTCCCTAGAGGAGGCAAGACTGGGAGAAAAAAAACCTTCTTTTGTCATTCTGTGGTTTAGCTCAAGTCTCCAATCTAGTATTGAGTATAATGATACCAAAGACTCCAGTGCTACAGGAGGAAATGGGGGTAGGGGGATTGTGGTAAATAATATCTGTGATGGGACCTATATATATATATATATATATTTTTTTTTTCCTCCAGGGTTATTGCTGGGGCTCAGTGCCTGCACCATGAATCCACCGCTCCTGGAGGCCATCCCCCCCCTTTTGTTGCCCTTGTTGTTGTAGTTTTGTTGTGGTTATATTGTGATTGTTGAGGTCATTCGTTGTTGGATAGGACAGAGAGAAATAGAGAGAGGAGGGGAAGACAGAGGGGGAGAGAAAGATAGACACCTACAGACCTGCTTCATTCCCTGTGAAGTGACTCCCCTGCGGGTGGGGAGCCCAGGGCTTGAAGGATCCTTACGCAGGTCCTTGTGCTTGTGCCATGAGTGCTTAACCCGCTGGGCTACCGCCTGACCCCCGGGACCAATAATTTTCAATGCGCTCTACAAACAAGGGATTATTTAATGGTCTTTGTTTCAGTTCATATTGTTAACGAGAAAAGGATGTGATTATCATGAGTCCACCTGAGTAGCATGAATGTGTTGCGGCACAGTCCTCCTGGTCTGCATTATAATCCCTTTCTAGAGCCTTCATCTCTCCTTTGTTTTCATAATGGATACTGGTATCTGAAATTATCATCCTCAGTGACTGTAAATCTCCATGACTAATCTTATTCTCTTCATAGAAGAAATATAGTTTTGTCCTCTGATAAAGTCAAACTGAGGCCTGGAAATGTTGACTTATTATCATGAATTTGATCAGAAATTATTATAGGTTGTAGTTCAAGCACTTAAATAAAAAGATAAATCCATGTTAGTACATGGTTATGGTTATGCCAAAAGGCATTCATGCCTGCAATTCCAAGATCTCCAGCCCAGTCCTCAGCTCCCCCACCCCATAAAGCAGTGGTCTGGCTTAAAAAAAAAATGTTCCAACTAAATTATGGAACCATGAAAAGATCAAAAGATCTGGTCTTTAATTAGGAAATGGAAATTATGGATTATTATTATTAAGTTTTTCTTTCCTCAAACTTTTTATGGACATATTTTTGATATTCAGTACATCACATCAAGGTTTTGTTTTGTCTTCCCTTTTCAGAATATATTCTTTGATTTTTTTTTCTTCTTCTAAATTATTAAACATGGGAAAATAAGCCAATAAAGTGCTATCTCCTTATGCTGATTAACTGTACTCCATTATGTGCCACGGACCACCACAGTGGATGAGCAGCCGGAGTCAGGAGTCGGCGCGAGGGAGAACAGAGAGAGACACCACACTCTATTGGAGGGTGAATCTGGACTCATTTTAATAGTGAAACTGCATTAGCTTTTATACTTTTTTCAGGTTACATTCAGGTTGCCTAAACAACTAACTCATAAGGAAGTAGCAACAAGCATCATAGTCTTGTGGCTTTGGCAGGCTACATGTTACTCCCCTTTTACTGTAAAGAATGGCACAATACTTGGTATCGCCCTATTCTCAGGGGAGGTCATACCCAGAATTGTTTTTGACTTTTGCTGAGGGCTATTTCTATCATTAATCTTCTATGGGGGGCATACGGATCTTTGCCTAGTCGTGGACCACTGCTCATCTAGGTCTGGTACAGTTTAACTATTAATATTTCTTTGTTTCAATATGTCAACTTGTACCTGGGAGGCCTCAATCTCTGCATTATTTCTTTGAGGGGCAGGTCATAACATGACTTTTTTTGTCCATCTATGTTGACCCACCTTCCTTCCCCACTTTCATAATGTAACTTTCAAATATGCCCTCGTGTAAGGGAGAGGGGGTGCTTCTGACTCTCCATTCCCACCAGGCACTGCCAAAGTGTTATTAATCAATTGTGACAGTATAATTATTTGTAACAATAACGGGGGGAGAATGTGTCATCCCATTCTCGTCCTTTCTGTCCAGCTTCCTTGAAGTCTGAATGCAGGTTCAGAGGAGATGACCCTGTCAGGTTCCCTGGCATTCTTGATGAGGTGCCGCAATTATGATGTAAGTTTTAACAACAAATTGTACACATTTTTCTTGACCTATTGAGCATTGTCTTTGATTTAGAGCTGAACCAGAGAAAATATACAGAGCATATGCAGAGCAGTAGTTGGAGTGTTAAGCATCATTAAATGCAATTCTAGTATAAGATTATTAACAATGGTTACTTTTTGAAAGCTAATTTACTCTGTACTGTAGTTATTTTTTTCTAGTTCAATAGTGGAATCATCAAAGACTTCTACCTGAGTTTTAAGAGGAAAATTAATTTGATTAAGAAATAAATGGACTCTAAACTTCTTTATTGGTCCCATTGGTAAACACAGTAAGAAAATTAATAGATGAGAAAACAAACAAACAAAAAGGATGGAAGCTGGCTTTCGCACATCTGATTAAGCATATACACTATCATTATCAAAGGCCAAGGCTCAAGCCCCACCTCTCCCCCTGCATAGGAGATATCCGCATGAGTGGTGAAGCAGGTCTGCAGATGTCTCTCTTCCACTCTCACTCTATTTCCTCCTCCTCTCTCAATTTCTCTCTATCCATCTATTAAAGAAACAATAGAACAAATAGAAGGAAAAATGGCCACCAGGAGGTTGATTGCACATGTTATAATGCATAAGAATCCAAGTTCAAGCTCTGTTCCCCACTCTGTATTTTAGCAGTGCTACAAATGCTTCTCTACCTCTCTCTTTTTCCCTCTTGATTTTTGGCTGTTTCTATCCAGTAAATAGTTAATTTAAAATTTTAAGAAAAGAGACACTTTGCTATAGTTCGTATTATATATAAAGTGTGTGTGCATGTGCGTGTGTGTGTGTATAATGTAGTCATATGGTACATCTAAGTGTAGTAGTAAAGAAATTAATTGACAGAAAAAAACAGATAAACTGATGAAGAGTAGAAAATCTGAGTAATTCGCCCATGTCGCTTCCAAAGCTAAAGGACTCTTGAGAAGATGATAGAATTGGTGAATTATAGTATATATTTTTTTCTCGATAGGGAAGAAATTTCCCCTAGAAAGGGGTCAGAGAGAGAGAAAGACAAGCAATATAGAAACAAAAACTTAATTTCCACCCTTTCCATAGAGTGGATCCTTTCTAAGAGAAAACTTTATCACAAGACTTTGTCTTCCTCTTTCATAGAGCCCCTCCCAGGAAATTAATCATTTTGCCAAAGATTCATTGGGGGTCTAGGCTGATAGTTTCTCTCCTCCAGGTCTCTGTAGGGATCAATAAACATACAAAATTCTTAACTAAGCCCATTGCTTGTCTGTGCAACTATCTCGTATTTTTGGTTGTTGAATAGGACCAAATCTATTTACTGTTCCTCTTACTGCTATCTCTTTTCCTCAGTTTAATTTAAGTCTTTGGTTTTTTCCCCTCTGCACTTCTGACTGCTGGTAGTGAAATTCTTCTGGTTTGTAGTATGGGATTGATACTTTGTCTCAACTCTAAGATTGCACATCGCTTGTTCAACTTCATGTTCTTGCTTGTTCAACTTCATGTTCTTGTTTTGTGCTAAATGGTGACCTTTTCCTCAACCTTAGACATGTCGCCTGCTCTTCTTTCAGATGTTTTCTCCTATCTCTTAAGTTATTTTCATGGAACACTATTCCATGTTATAGGAATCCGAAGGCATAGAGATAAGAGTCATTCTAATCAGAGACATGCATGTGTCTAGAAATAAATCATCCAACGTCCATGTCCAGTATAGGTAGAATTAATATTCTGAAAAGACAGTGATGATTTTCTCACAAATATACTCAGTACCAATATATTTTGAAACCTAACATAGCCCTAATATGTTTCCCCTAGAATAAATGAAAAATTAAGTCTGGGTCCAGAAGATAGAGTACCTGGTTAAGACAAACAAACAAACAAACAAACAAAAACCACTTTATCATGTGGGAGTACCTGGGTTTGAACTCTGAGTCACCGTGAGAGAGCAGAAGCTTCATGAGCAGTCTTCCTTTCTCTCCCATCCTACCTCCCTCTACTCCAGGAACAATGAAATCTTGAAGGTATGGAGCCCCAGGGATAACCCATATAAGCAAATAAAAGATAAATGAACTTATGTTGATAACTCTTTGCATTAAATCTTCATATTATGAAATCTGTTACATATCATATTTAATAATTAAAATAATGGCCAAATACATAAATTCCAGTCACCAAAAGACAATTTGGAAATAAGAGTATATCATTCTTAGATATCATCTGGGACTTTTGTTTTACACTGATTTAATAATGATTGACAAGACCATAGGATAAGAGGCGTACAATTTCACACAATTCCCACCACCAGAGTTCTCCATCTCACCTCCTTTCTTGGGAGCTTTGTGAGGTCTAGCTTCTGTAAGTGCTTCTCCACTGGACATGGTTGTTGGCACGTCAATCATTCTCCCAGCCTGTTTCTCTTTTTCCCTAGTGGGGCAGGGGTCTGAAGAGTTTGGGTCCAGGACACATTGGTGAGGTTGTCTGCCCAGGGAAGTCAGGTTGGTGTCATGGTAGCATCTGCAACTTGGTAGATGAAAAGCATAAAGATAAAGTAGAACAAATTGTTTAATAATCAGGAAAATAAAGGTAAGAATATAGTAGATGAGATTGGGGGTCTCCATTTTAGAAAAAGCTAGGAAGTCTATTTTAGGTATATTCCAAGAAGCCCTTGACTTTACCAACTTTACCTGAGCCCAGCAGCTAACATGCAAGTGGGCTAAAGGTATTATCTGGGGAGATGGTGTCAGAGTTGGAAATAGGACTAGAAAGCTAGATCGAGGAAGAGAGTAGCTCCCAAATATGGAAAAGGTATACAAATACCATTAACCGTAAACCCCATTGATCTGCTCTGGGACCCATATTCAGCACAGGAGCCTGTGTAACCTCTGCATCCCTGTAGGCCTGAGCTCACATTCCATGGACATAGCCAGGGGCATTCTAGACTGCACACATTTCAGGACTCTTTCTGGAGTGGCAGTATGTGTTGACCCAGCCTCCCTTCAGAGAGTGGGACAGTCCCTGTCATTATTGTTCCATATTGAAGGCAAGATCCTGTAGAGGCCCAGCAAAGGTGGAGAGAGAGAGGGATCTGTTAGAGGTCTAGGCCCATCATATCTATGTGGGGCTATAAGGATTCCCTGATTAGGGCCCCAGCTGATGGGATGGCCTGGTAGTGACCAAAAGATCCATCGTTAAAGTATGCTGGACTCTTGCCCTTATCCAGATTTCACAGTCCTTACTTTAACTGACAAGTTTAGTCTTTGAGTGATTGAGGGAAGTGAAATAGGAAGTAGGTGAGGTCTAAGTAGAAACTATTTGATTAAGTACTTTATGTTGTCTCTGTTAGGTCTTTCTACCTGTTTGCTGAATTTATTGAGTCACTGCAAACTATTGAGCACTTTTAGCTTAAGGTATATATTTCCCCTAACTTATGGATACATCTGGCCCTATTTCATGGGCCCTGGTCTATATCTAGGTTCTGTGGCTTTGTAAGGAAGTGCACCACCCGAAATGGAATTAAGAAGTCCCAGGAGCTAGCAAAGGTCTCACAGGAGTAATGGCTCTGAAGGGCTGACATCCCACACCTGGCTTCTCTGGACACCACATTAGGGACATTTTTATGTCAGAGAAAATCTTTGAACTTTCTGCCCATACTCATTTCCCAGTCCAACAGCTTCTTCACTAATCTCTTCAAACTTCCTTTTGCATCTCTTTCCCTTTCTCTTGCTACTGGACATTTTCGTAACAGACAGCAATTCCTCCTGATTCTGAAACACCAACAGTGCTGAATGAGAAACATTTCACAGCCTTGCTTAAGAGAGGCAGAGCTGACAAGTGTGGAGGAAGAATGGGAATGTTCATATATTAATAATTTCCTCCTATTGTCATATACATCACTGAACTTTGATTTATGATAATTTACTGTTCTTCCTGTTTAGCTGGGGAGAGAGGTTTAAATAGCTTGGGTGTGCTTTAGAGATAGTGCATTAGTTTATTTAGACTCTGTAAAATGGGGTCACTGATGCATCCATTTCCATTAATGGGAGTTAGCAACTGCTGCATATATCTCATAATTAGATTTACAAAAGTGCCAAGATGAGAAACCCAGTGATGCAGTACAATATATTCTCCTTATCCAAAAGGTGCATTTCATTGTCTGAAAAGACAGATGTCATGTCCTGATAGGAACTGTGTGTGTAGCTGTAGTACCTAATATAAATTATCCAGGATGAGATGCTGCCACTGGAAGTGATTTAGCTTTTTTTTTTTTTTTTTCCAATTTATGAGCCCAAAAGCCAAAACATTTATCTGCAGGGATCTAATTATAAACCTATCCCACACAGTAAAGTTATACATATTACTCATTTTTTAGGTAGGGTCAGAATTCAAGTGAAAATAAAATAAAATAAAATGACAACAAATAAATATTAACTCCCAGCTCTTAGTAGACCCTTTCATTAGAAAGATAGAAATTTAACAGAAGAAAATTATTTCTCAAAAATCCATTTATGGAAATTTCTCTAAAAACTGTACTAAGAATATAAAGCAAGTAAAGAATATCCCCTAGGTCTCTGAAAGAACAGTGTGAGGCCGTAGCATTTGAGCCATGACCCACTTTCTTATCGTCATCCTACCTACCCCTTCAGCTCCAATTTAGAGAAGCTATAAGTAATTTTTAAAAAAATTCGGAAGGCCATTAAAAAAGGAAAGTGTGTTTACTGAGAACAAAGGATTGCAAAGTAAAGTCCACTGATTTAGGTCAAACCTAAAATGGTCCCCAAAGAGGGATTATAGTTGGGTGTGATCTAAGCAAAGAAAGAGGAAAGTGAAGTAAGAGGTTAAGTAAAGAATTCATTGGCATTTATAAGCTTAAGCTGTTCTTGACTATAATTGTTGGTTATTTATTCCCCTGTCTGGGAGAAAAAAATCTACCATCACAAGTTCTTATGATGAAGAAATGTCTGTTTTCCTAATTTCTCAAAGAATGGTTTTGAGATAGTTGCTGTTTATCCCATATCAAAGGTTTTACCCTAATTTAAATAAGAAAATGAAGTATCTTTTTTTCCCTGTCATTTTGAGCTCTGTTTAATTTTTATCTATTTTCCTTTAATGAGAGATAAACAGAGAGGGAGAGAGACCAGAACATTACTCATCCTTAGCTTATGATGATGCCAGGGTTTCAAGCTGGGACCTCAGAGTCTAAGGCAAGGAATGATTTTTATGCTGTCTCCCAGACTGTGGCTCCATTTTAAAATGATTCCACACTCCCTACATTTCACATTGTACTATTGCAATACACAACCATGAAGATATGGGCTCTTTCATTCATGTTCACATAAGCCCAGTACCAAGAGACTGTCAGACTTTCTCATTTCACCCAATCCCAGAAGATCTGTTCCACCCATAACAGCCCTATGATATTGGGGGTCTGTTCTAGCCTCCTCCAACTGATTCACCAAGAGAGAAAAATATTTACTTAAGGATATGTCACCTAGCTTTTGTGCAGTACCCACTCATAGAAGGATGGTGATACTCAGAAAAATATAAATCCTCACTCCTAATACTATTGTTTTTTTTAATGTATCTTTTAAAATTTTTACTAATAAAAAGGAAACACAGACAAAATCACAGGATACGAGGGGTACAATTCCACACAATTCCCACCACCAGAACTCTGTATCCCATCCCTTCCCCTGATAGCTTTCTTATTATTTATCCCTCTGGGAGTATGGACCCAGGGTCACTATGGGGTGCAGAAGGTGGAAGGTCTGGCTTCTGTAATTGCTTCCCCGCATGGGCTTTGGCAGGTCTATCCATACTCCCAGTCTCTCTCTTTTTCCCTAGGGGCTCTGGGGAAACAGGGCTCCAGGATATAATGGTGGGGTCATCTGTCTAAGGAAGTCAGGTTGGCATCATCTTAGCATCTGGAACCTGGTGAATGAAAAAAGAGTTAACATATAGAGCCAAACAAATTGTTGACTAATCATGAACCTAAAGTCTGGAATGGTTCAGATGATGAGTTGGGGGGGGGGGTCTCCATTTTATAGATAGCTAGTAGGCCTATTTTAGTTATATTCCAAAGGGCCCATGACTATAATAGTTTTGTTTTTGTTGTTGTTTGTTTGTTGTTGCTTTTTTCTGATCCTGACATCTGTTATGATAGGTAGACCCTAGTTATTGTCCTAATACTATTGTAATGGTGAGGAAAGTCTGCTGAAGGTTAGAGACCATAGGGTAAGCAGGGCTGTGTTACTGCTGGAGGTACCTGAAATTACTGAACACAGAGTAAGCAGAATTCCAGGCCTTTAGACATCTGTCAAGAATGATGGCGGTCATGACCAGGAGTCTCTGCAGCAGTTAGAGCACTAGAATTACAAGCATGAATGTCCAAGTTCAGTCCCCAATGCTCTGGTTCTCCAACTCGTTAACAAAATAAACCTGTAAGAAGCAAAGAAGAGGAAGTTGGTAGTTCTAAGATCAATTCATTCAGCAGACATGGAAAAGCTGGGAGTGGATCACTCAGTGTAGCACACATATTAGACATGGGTTCAAGCCCCTTTGAGCACCTGTAGATGTGATGCTTCAGGAGTGGTAGAGAGATAAAGCAGTGAGTCTCTATCTGGCTGCCTCTCCCTGTTTAACTCAGTCTCTCACCTTATAACAACAACAAAAAAAAAAAAAAGAAAGAAAAAGCCACAGGTGGCAGTGGAGTCCTGTATGCACAGAGCCCAGCAATAACACTCCTGGAAAAAATAAATCAGCAAAATATTGATAGAGAAAGCCAGATAAAGGGGACAGGGGATATGGCACTGGTGGACAGCTTTAAGCGTGTATAGTAGGAAGCACAAGGACCCATGAGAGGACCCCTGTTTGAGCTTATAGCTCCCCACCAGCATGGGAGTCGCTTCACAAGCAGTGAAGCAGGTCTGCAGGCATCTCTCTGTCTCTTTCCTCTCCATCTCCCCCTGCCCCTTCAATTTCTCTCTGTCCTATCCAATAAAAGGTAAATGAAAATAGTAATAATAATGGCCACCAGGATCAGTGGATTCTTATTTTATGTGATTTTTTTTAATTTATAAAAAGGTAACTGACAAAACCATAGGATAAGAGGGGTACAACTCCACATAATTCCCACCACCAGAACTCTATATCCCATCCCCTCCCCTGATAGCCTTCCCATTCTCTATCCCGCTGGGAGTATGGACCCAAGGTCATTATGGGTTGCAGTAGGTGGAAGGTCAGGATTCTGTAATTGCTTCCCTGCTGAACATGGGCATTGACAGGTCAATCCATACTCCCAACCTGTCTCTCTCTTTCCCTAGTGGGGCAGGGCTCTGTGGCATTGGAGCTCCAGGACACATTGGTGGGGTTGTCTGACCAGGGGAGTCTGGTCAGCATCATGCTGGCATCTGTAACCTGGTGGTTGAAAAGAAAGTTAACGTACAAAGCTAGACAAATTGTTGACTGTTGGGAAATTGTGCAGATGCAGTCACGTCCACCATGTTGTTCCCTCAGGGTATTGTCAATTCCTGCAAGAGTTGAAACGATATTCCTGGAGTGCCTTGTTCCATATGTCCAAAAGGTTTCTGTTCACCCCTACATTACTGTTCCTCTGTCACAGATGGAGTCTTTTACAGACATTGACCCATCTTAATGTGATGACTAGATGAAAAGATAGGGAAAAATGTAGAAAAATTGTGAGAAGATGGTGGATCCTGGCAGAGCTTAACCTATGAGATGAGTCCCTCCAGGTAAGTCTCTCTCTCTCTACAGAGGGGTTGAGCACAGAAGGGACACATAAATCTCACAAGGTTGGCAGCCATGTCAGTCTTCCCTCCCCCACAAAAACATCCTACATCTTCCCACCTGAGCATGGCATTCCTTAAAAACATTTAAGCCTTCTCCACTCTAAATTTTCTATACTGTGGCCATTAGATAAAAGGAAAGGGGGAGATGTTGGGAAATTTTGCAGATACAGTCACATCCACCATGTTGTCCCCTCAGGGTATTGTCAATTCCCTCGAGAGTTGAAACAATATTCCTGGAGTGCCTTGTTCTACCATGTTGTCCCCTCAGGGTATTGTCAATTCCCGTGAGATTTGAAATGATATTCCTGGAGTACCTTTCCCAACCAATCCTGTCCTGACTCACCACTTCCAGTTTTTGCCCTATAAAGCCCTCCTGCTTCCACCTCTTTCTCTTGTCCGTTTTTCATCTTAGTGACCTGACAAAGGGAAGGGTAGTTGCACATAGTGGGAGACTGCCATTTTGCTAGCTCCACCTGGCCCAAACCGCTGCTCTCTCACCCAGCTCTGAGGTACCCACATGAATAAAGATTTGTGTTCCCGCTCCACTCCAATCTCCTCTCTCTCCTTGACCAGTCATGAACCTAAAGGCTTCAATAGTGCAGATGAAGAGTTGGGGGGTCCTCAATTTTGTAGATAGCTAGTAGGCATGTTTTAGTTAAATTCCAAAGGCCTATGGCTATACTAGTTTGTTTTTTGGTTTTTTTGTCTTTTTCTTTTTTCCCCTGACTCTGAAATCTGATACGCCATTGGATCCAAATTATTGTCTGGGGAGATGATTTCATGGCTTGAAAAAAGATCAGAAAGCTGGATCAAGGAAGAGAGCAGCTCCCTACTATGGGAAAGGAACATAAATATTGTTGACTATAAACCCCATCAGTTTGATGTGGTCTGGGGCCCATATTCAGCTTAGGAGCCTGTGTGACCTCTGCATCCCTCTAGGTCTGAGCTCACATTCTGTGGTCATGAGTGGGAACATTCCAAGCTGCCCCAATATCAATCTATCTTCCTCAGGTGTAGCATAGAGTATGTTGTCCATCATCCCTTCAGAGGGTACAACATTTTCTACCATTATTGATCCAAGCTGATGGCAAGGTCCTATGGGGGCCCACAAAGGGGTCTCTTGTATTGTTCCCGATAGAGATGACCGGTACCAATGGAGAGAGGGATTTATTCGGGTTCTAGGCCCATCAAGTCTGTTTGGGAATCTCAAGACTCCCCAAAGAGGGCCCCAGCTGATGGGGTGGCCTGATAGTGACTAAAGAGTCATTGTTAAAGTATGCCAGTCTCTTGCCCTTATTCAGCTTTTGCAGTCCTTGCTTTGATAAGGTTAGCTTTGGAGTAAGTGAGAGAACTATAATAGGAAATAGGTGAGGAGGGTATCTAAGTCTAAGTAGACACTATTTCATTATGAATTTTATACTGACTCACTACAGACTATTGTGTACTTTAGATTTCAGGTATATATTTTGCCCTAATTTATGGATACATGTGAACATATGCCCTATCTCATGGGACCTGGTATATACCTAGGTTTTGGGACTTCATTAGAAAGTGAACCACCTGGAATGGAACTTGATAATCCTATGAAAGGAAAGGTCTCACCTGAGTAATGAGGCTGAAGGGTTGACATTCCATGCCTGAAGTCTCTGGAAACAGTCTGAAGTGAAGCATGCTGAGGTGGTACTCTTTGCTTTGATTAGGTCGGGGTCGATGGATGCAGTATCATTTGGTATGAATTGAGAGAAGCATGCAGAAAAGTGAGCCCCACCCTAGAGGTTCCAGGACTGGGGGAAATATAGGCTCTATAGAGGAAGTGGGAGTTTCCTGCTTTCTTGGGGTTTTAGAAGACAATAGGTAGTTATTGCTATAATCACATTGTTTGGCAATTGGGTTAACTTTGAAAAATCCCTTTGTTAGGATTTGCTGTATCATACACAACATCACTATAATTTATGTCCTTTGACATTATTTGTATATAGCTGTGCCACCAGTTGCTTCTGTTCTTCCTGTTCTAAGCTTTTAAGAGGGTCAACATATCAAAGACAGTTGCCCAAAATGCAGTAAGCTAAATCTCAGACTATTGACAGTGGCTCACTAGACATTATGATAGCTCCATGAGCATTCCAAATGAAGCATGGCACATGCCAGTTGAGAAACTCACTGAAAAGCTCCAATGATATATACATACAATTGTCTTAAGAGAGAAGTTGTGAGCTGGGGTGTTTCCTACCAGTATTAACCTTTGAAAGTGTTTGTGTGATTTGGGGAAGAGGTTGATGTAGATAAGTTGAATTGGGAGGTTTTTGGGTTTTTTTTTGCCTACAGGGTTATCTCTGGGGGCTTAATGCTATGATCCACTATAATCCACTGCTCTTGGAGGCCTTTTTTCTTTTATTTTTAAATAGGATAAGACAGAGAGATATTGAAAGGGGGAGGAGAAGATAGTAAGGTGGAGAGAAAGACTGACACCTGCACACCTGCTTCACCACTCATGAAGCGATATCCCTGCAGGTAGGGAACTGGGGTTCGAACCGAGATCTTGAAGCTAGTCCTTATGCTTGGTATTGTGTGTGTGCAACCTAGTGTGCTACCGCCCCACCCCAAATTGGTACATCTCATCCATTTAAATGCAGCTTTTCTAGACTTTGTGGGTTAGTGAATTTTTTAACTGAACTTAATTCTCACAAAGATATTTTTATTCTACAGGGCATTTTAAAACCAATAGTGCTTTAGAGGTTTAGAAGACTAAAGAATGAAACTTCCTGTTATACCATTTCATTGACATCATTTCTAGAGATACAACTTTAAATTTTTATATTTTTCCTTTCAAATTTTATCCTTTTAACATTTATTAAAATTATTTTTGGTAAATCTACGATGATGCTTTGGAAATAGCAACCATTCTTCCTTGTATATCTAATCACAGGGGGCTTAGAGATGGCACTCCTGGTTAAGTACACATGCTACCATGCATAAGGAGCCAGGTTCAAGCCCTTATTCCCCACCTACAGCGGAGACTTTTCACAAGCAGTGAAACAGGTGTGCAGGTGTCTCTGTCTCTCTCTCCCTCACAATGTCTCTCTGTCCTATCAAACAAAAAAAATAGGGAAAAAGAAAAAGGAACATACTAGAAGGAAGGGCAAAACCATCAGTATATACTTGGCAAAAAGGAAGGTTATGATACCTACATCCATGGATTTGATATTGACAACACTGAGATACCACCTCACTCCTGTGAGAATGGCACACATCAAAAAGGACAGCAGCAACAGATGCCTAGAGAATTGATATTTTACTTGGCTGAGTTGGATCTCTGATAGAGAATCAGCATTACTGAATTATTTGTGAACACTGAGAACAAGGAAGTTTGCTATGGTGGCTTTCTACATAGAAACAAAGAAGTAGCAAAGACTGGAGTCAGGCAGTAGCACAGCGAGTTAAGGGCAGGTGGTGTAAAGCGCAAGGACCAGCATAAGAATACCGGTTTGAGCCCCTGGCTCCCAACCTGCAGGGGGGTTGCTTCACAAGCAGTGAATCAGGTCTGCAGGTGTCTATCTCTCCCTCCTCCTCTCTGTCTTCCCCTCCTCTCTTTATTTCTCTCTGTCTTATCCAACAATGACTACAATAATAACTACAACATAAAACAAGGGCAACAAAAGTGAATAAATATTAATTTTTAAAAAAGTAGCAAAGACACATACACACACACATCTGAAAATGTAGTGAATTATAAACTTTTGAAAAATAAACCAGTAAGTACTGGAGAAAGTGTGTTCACAGATGAAGGTTACATCCTCCACAAGAAATGTCGAAGAGCCTTATTCATACCTCTCACTGACTGAGATTGTAGAAAATATCTTGCTAGAAATGAATACAAAAATAATACCTACTAATTGTGCAGGATGCTGCAATACCAGCATGATATAAGTTCATGGTGATAAATGCCTGTATTTACAAAAGAAATGTGCCTTTAACAGCCTGACTTTACATGTGAAGTAACTGAAAAGAGGAGAGCAAATAAACCCAAAGTGAAAGAAGTGAAATAATTAACATTAAGCAGACATAAACAAGATAGATTAGAGAAAATCAATAGAAAAAAAAAAGCAACGAGGTTAAGAATTAGTGTTTTTGAAAGATCAACAAAATATATTAACCTTTAACTGAATTAAGAAAAAAGAGATAATTCAAATAAAATCATAGTATATTAATAACCATGTCATAGAAATAAAAGGCTCATTAGGGACTACAATAAGTATATGCCAATAAAGTGCATAAACTGGAAGAAATGAAAAAATTCCTAGAAACATAAATCTACCAAAATTAAATTAGCAAGTTAGAATTAGCAAGTCTGAGCAAATAACTAGCAAGTGACATGCTACAACTTGTATAGAATTTGAGACATTATGGAAGTAAACCATTCCAACATGATAGATCCCGTAGGATTCCACTTGAATGCTCTATTTCTAGAGCAATCAAACTCATAGAAATGGAATGTGGTGGGGGGAGGGGTTGTGGAGAGAGGGCGGTAGTGCAGCGGGTTAAGCACAGGTGGCGCAAAGTGCTAGGACCTACTTAAGAATCCTGGTTCGGGCTCCCCACCTTCAGGAGAGTCGCCTGGTTCGAGCCCCTGGCTCCCCACCTGCAGGAGAGTCGCTTCACAAGTGGTGAAGCAGGTCTGCAGGTGTCTATCTTTCTCTCCCCCTCTCTGTCTTCCCCTCCTCTCTCCATTTCTCTCTGTCCTATCCAACAATGACGACATCAATAACTACAACAACAATAACTACAAGGGCAACAAGAGGGAATAAATAAATAAATATTAAATATATATATAGTAAAGAATCCCAGTTCCCGGCTCCTCACCTGCAGGGGACTCACTTCACAGGCGATGAAGCAGGTCTGCAGGTGTCTGTCTTTCTCTCTCCCCTCTCTGTCTTTTCCTCCTCACTCCATTTCTCTCTGTCCTATCCAACAAGGATGACATCAATAACAACAACAATAATAATTACAACAATAATAAAAAAAACAAGGGTAAGAAAAGGGAAAATAAATAAACAAATATTAAAAACATTTTAAAAAAAAGAAATGGAACGTGGATCGGTGACTGCCTGCTTGAAATGGGAGGTGGAGAGTTGTTCTTCAGTGGATATAGATTTACAATCATGTAAGATAAAAAGTAACCTCTGGGGGGCTGTGCAGTGGCACACTGGGTTGGCTTCGAGTCCCTGGCTCCCCACTTGCAGGGAGGTCGCTTCACAATCGTTAAAGCAAGTCTGCAGTAGTCTATCTTTCCCCCTCTCTGTCTTCCCCTTCTCTCTCAATTTCTTTCTGTGCTATCCAACAACAACAGCTAATTGGGAAAAAAAAATGGCTGCCAAGAGCAGTGGATTAGTAGTGCAGGCACCAAGCCCCAGCAATAACCCTGGAAGCTAAATAAATAAATAACTTCTGGAAATACATTACTATGCATGGCATTGTACTGAACATTTATAATTTTGAATTTAGTATCTCTATTTTCTTTGCAATAAAATCTTTATTTTTCTTACATTGTAAATATACCTGAACAACAATAACTTAATACACAAATTTAGAGTTACATATGAATTCTCTCCTGTTACAGCTAATAAGATTTCAAAGTGACAAGTAGTATTAGCCAAAATTTAAGTTAATTTAGTTTAGAACATATAGTTGTTAGTCTTAAAAATATATATAATTATCTTTATTTATTGGATATAGAGAGCCAGAAATTGAGAGGAAGAGGGAGATACAGAGGAAGAGAAGCCTAGAGACATCTGCAGCCCCACTTCACCACTCCTGAAGCTATTCCCCTGCAGTTTGGGAACTGGGGGGCTTGAACCCTGGTCCTTGCACATTGTAACATTTGTGTTCAACCAGCTGTATCACCACCAAGCTCCCTTTAGTCTTTTTAAGACTCTTAGAATATTCAGTAGAACTATGGGAATTTTAAGCTTGTAGCTTTCTCCAAAGGAGCCTTTTCATATCCAGCCTCTACAGAGGCTTCCATTTCAAAAACAAGTTTAATGTTCCTCTCTTTGAGAAATGGGGTTGGGGAGGGTGTCAAGAATTCATGTAAAAAACCCTTCCCTTCTGAGAGCCGGGCAATGGTGAAGCGGGATAAGTGCACGGTGCAAGTCCAAGACAGGCATAAGGATCCCGGTTTGAGCCCCCACTCCCCATCTGCAGGGGAGTCCCTTCACAGGCAGTGAAGCAGGTCTGCAGGTGTCTCCCTTTCTCTCCCCCTCTCTCTCTTCCCCTCCTTTACCCATTTTCTCTCTGTCCTGTCCAACAATGATGACAGCAATAACAACAACAATAATAACAACAATGATAAACAACAATGGCAACAAAAGGGAAACATAAAATTAATTAATTAAAATAATAAAAAAAAACTCTTTCCATCTTTCCCTGTCCCAAATATTCCATAAGGCACTATTATAGAAGTTGATGTGAATAAACAAGTTATGGGATATATTTTTCCCCCATGGAGTACCATTCTGCAATCAAAAAAAGATGACGTGTGTCCTTTGGGACAAAATGGATGCACTGGACATTGTTATGGTTAATGAAGTAAGTAAAATGATGAAAAGACAATTACCACTTGGTTTCACTTTTATGTGAAATTGAAAGAACTGAAGCACATGAACTTGCAGATGAATAGCAGGGACCAGGTAGCGGTGCATCTGGTTAAGCAGTCACATTACAGTGTTGTCAGTCAAAGTTCAGGGTTCAGTATGCTGGGCTAGCTTCACTGAGGGAGACAGACGACCAGGGACACATGGCTGAGAGGAGAAGCAATATTTCTTTATTCATGAGCGAATGGTTCAAAAAACTAATCTAATCTAATCACAACCCAATTCTGTCCTCCATCTCTCTCCTCCGAGGAAGAGTCAGGAACCCAGGAAGTATGTAGGATAGGGGGCGGGGAGAAGCAAGAAGCATGAAAAGGCAAGGACTAAACCAAAATCTCCTGGAGGCAGGGGGAGTGAGACCAAACCAATGTAACAGAATGACCATGTAAATAGACCACAAAGTCAAGCAATATAACAGAAGGGATCCCAGAGGCAGAACTAGAAGCATACCAACACAGTGTGACCCAGGTTCAAGCCCCTGGTCCCCACCTACAAGAGGAAAGCTTCACAAGTGGTGAAGCAAGGGTTCAGGTGTCTGCCTGTCTTTTTCCTTCTATACCTCCTCCACCATTTTCAATTTCTCTCTGCCTATATCTAGTAACAAGGAACAACAATAAATGAATGAATAAATACATAAATGAACAGAAACATCTTTTTAAAAAGAGACAGTCTTAAGACATTGTGATAACTGTGATGATTATCATAGGGAAGGTGAAGGCATAGAGCTTTCATGGTGGGTGTAGTATGTAACCATACCCTTTAATATTATGGCATGGGAAAATAAATAAAAAAAAATAAAATGATCAAGGGACATATAAGCATAATACTAATAAAATAGTTATCCAATACAAAAAAGTTGCTAGCAGATCATGTTCTGTGTTAAGAAATATACTGGTGTTACTTAAATTAACCATAGTAAGGATATTACAAAGAAAAGAGCATTACTTTTGTCATTTTACAGTTGAAAAAGAAAATCATTAATTAAATGACCAAAGGCCACTTCATACCAGCAGAAGCAAAATTTGCCCTCCACAGTCTCATGGTATCTAGAGCCAGAATTTAGAACAAATGCTCTTTTGACTGACAGAAAGCCTTCTCTGGGCTTTCTAGGTAAAGAAAGCTTCACTACTGAGTTTTCTGTATTTAATTATTTTTTTTTCTTTTATGTAGTGATCATACGGATAGGAAAAATTGCCAAGTTTTACTTTTTTATAACCAGTAATAGAAACTTCGCATAGAGGGGGTTCCCAGAAGATGGCGGACTGAGAAGCTGCTAGTGGCTTGAGCTCTGACCACATCTCCTGGAAACGGTAGGATTTTCTGCCTTTAGTAGGCCAGTCAATAAGGGGTCCTAGCGGTGACACCAAGGAGGTGACTATAACTTAATTTGGGTTAAGAATTAGAGTAGGAAAAAAGTCGAAAAAATTTTTTTCCTTTTAATTTTTAAGCATACCGCCCCCCCCCCCCATAACCAGTCCCTGGGGACCAGCTCCTAGCAGGATCCCCTGCTAGGAGCTTCTTTCTTTACCGAATTTCTGTCCCACCAGGGAGTATCATTCATTCTAAGTCTATAACTTTCTGAAACCTCTGGCATTTTTTCTTTCTAAGTAGCCAACCCCCCCCCACCTTACCCCACATAGATAATTAATTAAAAATAAATAAATTTAAAAAAACCCTTTCCTTTCACTGCTCTTTTATGACTGTTCTTTTTCTTATCTTTTTCTTTTCTCTCTCTCTCTCTTTCTTTTTTTTTCTTTTTCTCATTCTTGTCATCCTTTCTTCCTTAATCCTACAGCTTCCAAAGCCACATCCCCCAGCCCCCACACCACCAAACAGTGTGCTTTTTTGAATTCACTGATACACATTTGGGAATTATTTGGGGGAAGAATTCTGACTCAGTGTGGACTCTCACTGCGAGTGTCTCTGCTCAACTTCCCTTCCTCCTTTAGCCACGCCTAGAATATACAGTGGATAGTAGATTTGCATAACTGTCTATTTCAGCTATCCTTGTCTAGTCCTGAGGTTTTTTTTTTTTTTTCTTCTCATTCTTAACAATCAGCTGCCTCTGATCACAAGGTTTGAGGTAATCTGGGACAGGAATTATATTTATTTATTTTTTACCCTGCTCTATTTTACTATTAATATTATATAAAGGTGTATATCTTCCCCCCCCTTTAGGTTGATCAGAATTAACTCTTAGCATATATTTCAGTGCCAGGGTAGTGGGCATCTTATCTATTGTGGGAGGAACTTGTCTCCTTAATCCTACCTCCTCTACAGACTCTCCCCTCCCTCCCCCTCCTAGCTAATCAAAAAAATTAAATTAAATTAAATTAAATTACATTAAAATAAAGTAATAAAAAAACCCTTTCCTTTCACTGCTCTCTAATTACAGCTCTTTTTCTTATCTTTTCCCTTTTCTCTCTCTTGTCTCTTCTTTTTTTTTTTTATCTTGTCATACACTTCTTCCTTCCTTCTTCTTTGCCTTTCTGAATTTGTGAGTTATTTTGGGGAATAAATCTGACTCAAAGTGGACTCTCTATGTGTGTATCTCTGCTCTAGTTCCCTTTCCCCTCTTGTTACCCCTAGAATATACAGTGGATAGTAGTGCATAACTGTCTATTCTTGCTATACCTTCTTTCTTTTCTCTTTCTTATTTACTGGAATTTGGTTACTATTTTTTTCACGAACTGGAGAAATTGTTTGGCTAACTGGTAACGATTAAACTGCTTCAATACTTGCTTCAGTTGCTACTATAATTCCTGAGGTTGGTGAGTGCAATTGTCATAAAGGTATTTAGTACAGTGTTGCTTGTACTCAAGACACAACAACTGAGGAACAACAGAGCATAAAAATAAAGAAACACATAAATCAAAAAAATGGGTAGATCAAAAACAAATAAAACTGCGACTCCAATGAATGAAGACAAGAGCCCAGAAGAAACTACAAATCAGCCAGAAGTAACCATAGATAAGGAAAGTATGCAAGCAATAATAAACTTGTTAATCACAGAAATGAAAACAACATTGGAGGAAAGGAATGGCAGTATTAGGGAAACAACAGTTGAGATCCCCAAGGAAAATACTGATTATCTTGAGGCAATTAGAGAACTGAAAGCTGAAATAGCTGTAATGAAGAAAGAAGCTGAGGCAAGGGAAAGCAGACTAACAGAAGCAGAAAACGGAATTAGTCAGACAGAGGATGAGTTAGAGAAAACAAAGAAAAAGGTGAAAGAGCTTAAAAAGAGATTGAGAGACACTGAAAACAACAACAGAGACATATGGGATGATCTCAAAAGAAGTAACATTCATATAATTGGCCTGCAAGAGGAAGAAAGAGAGGAAGGGGAAGCAAATATTCTAGAGGAAATAATAGAAGAAAACTTCCCAGACCTGAATAACTGAAAGGACATCAAGATTCAGGAGGCCCAGAGAGTACCAAACAGAATCAACCCAGACCTGAAGACACCAAGACACATCATAGTCACAATGAGAAGAAGTGAGGATAAAGAAAGGATCCTAAATGCTGCAAGAGAGAAACAAAAAGTCACATACGAGGGAAAACCCATAAGATTATCTGCAGACTTCTCCACTCAAACTCCAAAAGCCAGAAGGGAATGGCAAGATATCTATGGAGCCCTGAATGAAAAAGGATTTCAACCAAGGATAATATATCCTGCTAGACTTTCATTCAAACTAGATGGAGGGAACAAAACCTTCTTAGACAAAAAATAGTTAAAGGATGCAACCATCACCAAGCCGGCCCTGAAAGAGGTTCTAAAAGACCTCTTATAAACAAGAACATCACTATAATACTTGCAATATATCAGAGTAAACAAAATTTTTTTTGAACAGTGGCACTAAAATACATTAAATCCATAGTATCAATAAACATCAATGGCTTACACAATGGCTTACAGCAACACATCAAAAAGATTGTTCATCATGACCAAGTGGGATACATCCCAGGAATGCAAGGCTGGTTCAACATCCGTAAGTCAATCAATGTCATTTACCACATCAATAAAAGCAAAGCCAAAAACCACATGATTATCTCAATAGATGCAGAGAAAGCCTTTGACAAAATCCAACACCCATTCATGCTCAAAACTCTACAAAAAATGGAAATAGATGGGAAATTCCTCAAGATAGTGGAGTCTATATATAGCAAACCTACAGCCAACATCATACTCAATGGACAGAAGCTGAAAGCATTCCCCCTCACATCGGGGACTAGACAGCGATGTCCACTGTCACCATTACTCTTCAACATAGTATTGGAAGTTCTTGCCATAGCAATCAGGCAAGAGAAAGAAATCAAAGGAATACAGATAGGAAAGGAAGAAGTCAAGCTCTCACTATTTGCAGATTATATGATAGTATACATAGAAAAACCTAAAGAATCCAGCAGAAAATTAGTGGAAGTTATTAGGCAATATAGCAAGGTATCAGGCTACAAAATCAATGTACAAAAATCAGTGGCATTTCTGTATGCAAACACTAAATCTGAAGAAGAAGACATCCAGAAATCACTCCCATTTACTGTTTCAGCAAAATCAGTCAAATACCTAGGAATAAAGTTGACTAAAGAAGTGAAAGACTTGTATGCTGAAAACTATGAGTCGCTACTCAAGGAAATAGAAACTGATACCAAGAAATGGAAAGATATCCCCTGCTCATGGATTGGAAGAATAAATATCAAAATGAAAATTCTCCCCAGAGCCATATACAAATTTAATGCAATACCCATCAAAGTTCCACCAAGCTTCTTTAAGAGAATAGAACAAACACTACAATCATTTATCTGGAACCTGAAAACACCTAGAATTGCCAAAACCATCTTGAGGAAAATAAACAGAAATGGAGGCATCACACTCCCAGACCTTAAACTATATTATAAAGCCATCATCATCAAAACAGCATGGTACTGGAACAAAAATAGGCACACAGACCAGTGGAAGAGAATTGAAATCCCAGAAATAAATCCCCACACCTATGGACATCTAATCTTTGATAAGGGGGCCCAAAGGATTGAATGAAAGAAGGAGGCTCTCTTCAATAAATGGTGGTGGAAAACTGGATTGTAACATGCAGAAGAATGAAATTGAGCCACTTTATCTCACCAGAAACAAAAATCAACTCCAAATGGATCCGAGATGTCAGACCAGAAACAATCAAATACTTTGAGGAAAACATTGGTAAAAAAGTTTCCCACCTTTACCTCCAGGACATCTTTGATGAATCAAACCCAATTGCAAGGAAGACTAAAGCAGAAACAAACCAATGAGACTACATAAAATTGAAAAGCTTCTGCACATCCAAAGAAACTATTAAACAAACAGACCCCTCACAGAATGGGAGAAGATCTTCACATGCCAGACATCAGACAAGAAAATAATCACCAAAATATATAAAGAGCTCAGCAAACTTAGCACCAAAAAAGCAAATGACCCCATCCAAAAATGGGCAGAGGATATGAACAAAACATTCACCTCAGAGGAGATCAAAAAGGCTAAAAAACATATGAAAAACTTCTCTAGGTCACTGATTGTCAGAGAAATGCAAATTAAGACAACATGGAGATACCACCTCACTCCTGTAAGAATGGCATACATCAAAAAGGACAGCAGCAACAAATGTTGGAGAGGTTGTGGGGACAGAGGAACCCTTTTACATTGCTAGTGGGAATGTAAATTGGTCCAGCCTCTCTGTAGAGCAGTCTGGAAAACTCTCAGAAGGCTAGACATGGACCTTTCATATGATCCAGTAATTCCTCTCCTGGGGTTATACCCCAAGGACTCCATAACACCCAACCAAAAAGATGTGTGTACTCCTATGTACATAGCAGCACAATTCATAATAGCTAAAACCTGGAAGCAACCCAGGTGCCCAACATCAGATGAGTGGCTGGTAAAGCTGTGGTATATATACACAATGGAATACTATGCAGCTATCAAGAACAATGAACCCACCTTCTCTGACCCATCTTGGACAGAGCTAGAAGGAATTATGTTAAGTGAACTAAGTCAGAAAGATAAAGATGAGTATGGGATGATCCCACTCATCAACAGAAGTTGACTAAAAAGATCTGAAACAATGACGTTGTTGAAAGAAAGTACTCAGCTCCCTTCCATTGATTATTTAAAGCAGAAGACCTGCATGGCCATGTGCTTTAGTTTAGGAACAATGTCTTTGCATTTTCAGGAGTAGTTCTTTATGTAACATAAATTATTACATAAGGCTGATCAAGACCAAAGGGGAAAAAAAAACTGCAGGTGGGAAAAGCTCATTTGTATGAATTCTCAGCCCTGCTGTGGAACCTCAGGGTGGAAATCTGATTAATTTAGGAAAATGACTTCAGCAGGGCTTTAAGCTATGAAGGTTCTTTCAGATGAAGAGGTCAGTCTGCCCTGGAATCAAAAGTCATCATCTTGGACTGAATAAGAGCTCTCTAAGTATTTAACTCCATTAACCAAAGCTGATTGTTTCATAGTCTCCAAATAGTTGTCTGTTGTGGCAGAACTACCTGGTGTTTCTTGATTAGAAGTGTGTGATTTGGGATTGTTAATTTTGCACAACATAATGTAAATTTTAAAATAAAGTAATCACTCCTTTCTAATGGTATGGGATGCAGTACTTTATAGAAAACACAGCGAAAAATTTATCTCTCTATATTCTGGCAAAAGATTTAAATTATCTGAATTAGGAAAAAGTGTTTTATTTTATTTATTTACTTTTTTTTTTTTTTTACCAGAGCACTGCTCAGCTCTGGCTTACAGTGGTGTGGGGGGGCTGAACCTGGCACTTTGAAACCTCAGACATAAGAGTCTCATTGCATAACCATTATGATATTTACCCCCCTCCCCGCTATAAAATTCTTATCATAGCATTTTGTTCAGATTTTAAACCAACCAGTATATTCTAGCTCTTTTGATCAGCTTACATTTTTTTTTCTTCTTGACATCTTTGGAGCAGTGTTTTAGTTGTGCTTTGTATTTCATATTTTCCTTGTCTCTGATAAGAATCAACTTTTGTGGTCTGGAGAGACAGTATAATGGTTATTCAAGACTTTTCTGCCTGAGGCTCTAAGGTCCCACATTCAGTCCCCAGTACCATTGTATGCCAGAGCTAAATCTGGTTTCCTCTCTCTCTCTCTCTCTCCCTCTCTCTCCCTCCCTCTCTCTCTCTCTCTCTATATATATATATATATGTGTGTGTGTGTGTGTATCTTTCCCTCTGCATCTCTTTCCCATTGAAAATAAGATAAATAAAATAAATCAATTTCTTACACTGGAAATCAGATGAATACAAATTGTTGGATCAGCTACAGAATACTTGCGTATACACATGTCCTTGAGTATATGCACTCTGGGAATAGCCATAAAGGCTCAAAAGTAGCTGAAATTTCATATTCATCTATTCAAGGAAGTCTGACATCTGCAAATGTATCAATTTAAAACCTGCTTTCACATTAATTCTCATATATTATGACTTCATGTTATACCTGTTTCAAGGAAATGACTCGGTAAACAGTTATTTTAAGTTTCCTTTAAGAACTGACATTATCTTTTTCTTCTCTCTCAGAGGTGTTTCCCCACCCTTTTCAAGTTCATATGAGATTTAAAGAATAAAGAGTGGAGGCATTTACAACTGACATTGAACTGTTCTCAGTGTTGGGACAGATGCTTCTTTGATTTTCTTTTTTAATTTTATTTCTAAGCTTTATATATGACTTCAGTATTTCTGATTATATAATAATTTAGAAATGCCAAGATCTAGTGCTTAGTTTAACTGCCCAATGACTCATTTAAATTATTATTATGAGAGCTAGTATTATTTTTAGTATATGTTATCCTCTGTTTTCCTTGTGTAAAACTTAGTGATTTATAATGAAATTAAAATATGACTGACTGGGTGGGGGTAGATAGCATAATGGTTATGCAAAGAGACTCTCATGCTTGAAGTTCCAAAATCCCAGGTTCAATCCCTTGCACTACCGTGAGCTGTGCAATGCTTTGGTTAAAAAAAAAAAAAAGGATATATATGATTATTCCTCATGAGTCAAATAAGGAATAAAAGGGAACTATCTGGGGACAGGCGATATCACTCCTATATGGAATATAGAGAATTACAACACATGAACTTGAAGACACAGAATATAGGCTATGGGCACAGTATGGAATCTTAACCTGGTTATAATCTTACAAATTACAATTAAGTAACAATAAAAATAACTTAAAGTAAGTCTGACATCTTAGAAACTATAACAAAATAATATATCTATAAAATTCAAATAAATACAAATTTCAGCAAATTTTTAATAGGGAAATGTGCATAATAGCTCAGTGTATATAATTAAATGGCTTTTTGTGGTTCTTGACTTTGTTTTTTTATTTTTTATTTATAAAAATGAAACTGACAAAACCATAGGATAAGAGGGGTACAACTTCACACAATTCCCACCACCAGAACTCTGTATCCCATTCCCTCCCCTGATAGCTTTCCTACTCTTTAACCATCTGGGAGTATGGACCCAAGATCATTGTGGGCTGCAAAAGGTGGAAGGTCTGCCTTCTGTAATTGCTTCCCAGATGAACATGGGCACTGGAGAGGTTGATCCATACTTCCAGCCTGTCTCTCTCTTTCCCTATTGGGGAAGGGCTCTGGGGAATTGGAGCTCCAGGACACACTGGTGGAGTTGTCTGTCCAGGGAAGTCTGGTCGGCATCCTGCTAGCATGTAGAACCTGGTGGTTGACAAGAGAGTTAACACAGAAAGCCAAACAAATTGTTGACCAATCATGAACCTAAGGGCTACAATAGTGCAGATGAAGAGTTGAGGGGTCCTCCATTTTGTCGATAGCTAGTAGGCATATTATAGTTAAATTCCAAAGGGCCTGTGGCTATACTAGTTTTTTGTGTTGTTTTGTTTTCCTTTTTCTTTTTGCCCCTGAGCCTGAAATCTGACATGCAGGTGGATCCAAGTTGTTGTCTGGGGATATGATGTCATGGCTGGAAAAAGGACTAGAAAGCTGGATCTGACCCATCTTTGATGAGGCTAGAAGGAATTATGTTAAGTGAGCTAAGTCAGAAAGATAAAGACTAGTATGGGATGATCCCACTCATAAACAGAAGTTGAGAAAGAATAACAGAAAGGGAAACTCAAAGCAGGGTCTGACAAAATTTGGAGAAGGGCACCAGAGTAAAAACCCTGGGTTGAGGGTGAGGGGGGATGTTCAGCATCATGGGCCTTGGGGGTGGGGGAAGATGAGGGGAGATGGACACTGACTTTTGGTGGTGGGAATGGTGTTTATGTACACACCTATCAATTTGTAGTCATATAAATCACTAAGTAATATGAGAGGGGAAAATTGATTGAATGTCTCAACTTTTTCAAGCACAGACTGAGTTTTTTTTTTTAATACATAAGCTGAATCTTTGATATGTTGACTCTCTTAAAAGCTTAGACCAAGAAGAACAGAAGCAACCAGTGGCACAGTTATATACAAATAATGTCAAAGGATATAAAATATGGTGATGGTGTGCATGATACAGCAAATCCTAACAAAGTGATAGTTCAAAGTTAACCCAATAACCAAATAATGTGATTATAGCTATAACTATCTATTGTCTTCTTAAACCCTAAGAAAGCAGGAACCTCCCGCTTCTTCTATAGAACCTATATTTCCCCCAGTCCTGGAACCTCTGGAGTGGGGCTCACTTTCCTGCATGCTTCTCTCAATTCATACCAAATGATATTGCATCCACCTATCCCAACCTAATTAACGCAAGGAGTACCACCTCAGCATGCTTCACTTCAGACTGTTTCCAGAGATGTCAGGCATAGAATGTTAATCCTTCAGCCTCATTACTCGGGTGAGACCTTTCCCTTCATGATATTCTCTAAGTCCATTCCAGGAGGTTCACTTCCTAACAAAGTCCCCAAACCTAGATATAGACCAGGTCCCATAAGATAGAGCATAAGTTCACATGTATCCATAAATTAGGCAAAATATATACCTAAAAACAAAAGTACACAGTAGTCTGTAGTGAGTCAGTATAAAGTTAATAATGAAATAGTGTCTACTTAGACTTAGATACCCTCCTCACCTACTTCCTATTATAGTTCTCTCACTCACTCCAAAGCTAACCTTATCAAAACAAGGACTGCAAAAACTGAATAAGGGCAAGAGACTGCATACTTTAACAATGACTCTTTAGTCATTACCAGACCACCCCATCACCTGGGACCCTCATTGGGGAGTCTTGAGATTCCCAAACAGACTTGATGGGCCTAGACCTCGAATAAATCCCTCTCTCCATTGGTACCAGTCGTTTCTATCAGGAACAACACAATAGGCTCCTTTGTGGGCCCCCATAGGACCTTGCCCTCAAATTGAATCAACAATGGTAGAGAATGTCCCATCCTCCGAAGGTAGGATGGACAACATAACTCTATGCTACACCTGAGGAAGATGGGTCGATACTGGAGCAGCTTGGAATATTCCTACTCATAACCACAGAATTGAGCTCAAATCTAGAGGGATGCAGAGGTCACACAGGCTCCGAAGCTAAATATGGGCCCCAGATCACATCAAATTGATGGGGTTTACAGTCAACAATATTTATACCCCTTACTCATATTAGGGAGCTACTCTCTTCCCTGATCCAGCTTTCTGGTCGTTTTTCCAGCCATGACATCATCTCCCCAGACAATAAATGGCATTTTTAAAGTGCTTGTAAAACCATACATTAATGAAGATACCCTATCACTCGGTGTACTTTAAAATAATAGAAAACTGTCATTGAAGATGAAAGTCTGATAAATGTTGCTAAGTTTGGGAGCCAGGCAGTATTGTACGGGGCTAAGCAGACATAGTGCAAAGAGCAGTGCCCTTGTAAGTATCCAGTTTCCAATCCCGGTCTTCCCACCTGCCAAGGCATCCTTCGCAAGTGGTGAAACAGGTCTGCAAATGTCTGTCTCTATCTTCCACTCCTCTTTTAATTTCTCTCTGTCCTATCTAACAACAAGAATGGAAGAAAGATGGCTGCCAGGAGCAGTGGATTCGTAGTGCAGGCACGCGAGCCTCAGCAGTAACCCTAGAGGCAAATTATATATATATTTAGGAACTAAAATGCATTATTACCAGTTTTTTTTTCAATTTATGGAATAATATTGTGTTTGCCATGTGTAATCATTGTAAGCAAAATCACAGCATAGCACCTATAATCTTAAAGTAAGAATTAAGTTTTGAAAAACAGAATGCCTAAATTTCTTATAATGAACATGCTCCACTGTTCTTTCTGTCGGACTTAGACATGAGTAAATAAATAGCCAGGATTTCACATACTCTATGATATTCAAAGAGTAGTATATGATTTGCCATGATGTTATATGACCTAATACTTTACTTTGTTGTTTACTTTTATTAACATAGACTTACATCATCTTTTAAAAAAGCTACAATGCAGTACTTTTATGAGAAAATCATAGTTCATTCCCATAGTTTGCTAAACAGTATTACTTCATACTGAATACTTAGATCATTTTTTCATTTTAAAATATTACAGTGAAAATCCTTGTAAATACATTAACAATTTTTCTATAATGGCTTTTATTAGATTATATTGTAAATGGATACAGTACTATGAATATATATATATATATGAAAATAACTTCATCTAGCATATTGCAATTTAGGATAAAGGTATATAAGGAATTTTCTTAGAATTTTGGAGGCATGTCATCTTATTTTGAATCTGAGATATAAGCATCTGGATTATCATAGATTGGCTTAAATTATCTGTAAATTGTGCTTATATATATTTTCCTTCCTTACAGAGTATACATTTTTTTCTTTCTCTCTCTCTCTGGATTTCCTGTGTTACTCGGTCTTTCTCTCTCTTTTTCTTCTCTATAAATTTCAAATTCCTCTACAAGAAACAAAATAGTTTTTATAATCTGTAGTCATGACATCCTGATATATCCACTTTTCTTTTTCCTGCTCCAAACTTTTTTTCCTAAGTCATTCCATTCCATTCAAGTTTCATCAATTGCAACATATATTAAAAAAGAAGTCAAAGTCAATATCTCTGGTCAGTTTTTTTAATGCAAATGTAAACCTTGGAGAAATATATATATATTGTATAAAATTATTTATTTACATAAAATAAAGAGAACCACAATATCTGGCACTTGTGACAGCTGGTATCAAACTTAGAAATTCATATTTGTAATTCCCTTCCTATTAACATACCATATCCAAAGTTGCAGAAATATACGGAATTTTAATGGATTCTATCCCTGGCATGACTTGTAAGTACCATAGCGATGGATGAAGGTTTATTGTTGTGCTATCTCCCCCCACTCCCCTTTATTTCTTTCTCTGTCTCTTTCCTTTACCTTATCTGGATATGTGAAGGAAAGTGGCCTGGATTGATGAAGTCATATGTCTGAGACCCTGATTCCATAAATCAATCAATAAAAGAAGGAAAAGAAGAGTGTGATGGTAGCTTACTGACTAGAGAACATATAGCACTGTGGTCAAGTATCTGTGTTCAAGCTCTAGGTCCCCACCTTCAGAGGAGAAGCTTCATGAGTAATGAAGCAGTGCTGAGTATTCCTTTTTCCATTATCTCTCTCTCTGCCTCCCGAAAGAAAGAAATAAAGGAAGAAACAAAGAAGGTAACAGAAGCAGTGCACTGGTCATGCAGGCACTTTGCCAGTATAACACTAGAGAGAAAAATAAATAAATAGAATAATTAAAAGTGAACAAATATCTAATTAATATTAAATTAAATCAATAAAGAAATCTGTTTTCCAGCTAGATAGAAGGCATTTTTAATTCTTTTTTTTTTTAGTACAGTACAGCATCTCAACACATTTATACAATTACTTCTTTGTTTACATAAGAATTTGTAGTATTGTGATATGAAATCTCAGGAAAGGCAGACAGTTCACTTTCTCAGTATCATCTTCACTTCTAGAAGCATCCTATCATTTATCCTGCTCTTTACCATGACACCTAGGATTAAAATGACTAACACTAAATGTATGTGAAAAGACAAAATAATTCTCATTTAAGTGTCACTGAAAGTTTCTCTTTTAGTAGAAGTATGCGACTAAAAGCACCACCTTAAAGGTTCAAATATTCTAATGGAATAATTTGTTAATGCCTAAACATAGCTCCCAAAGTTAAGCTGTTAATTCATCCAGAAAGATCTAAATTATCTGAAATGATCACACTGATATTAGCACATTTGCTCTGTGTAGAATTTTCCATTTCTTAATTGTATCTATAATAATAACACAAACAAGCTGCAGTGAACAAAATAATAAAATATAAAACTAGCTGCATCTTTGGTTGCCCATAGTTTCCAGTTTCTCTGAAATCTTTCTAGGGTTATCCAGGTTATTTGCATAAAATGCTATTCAGCTAACATCGTGAATGCATATACAGAAAATGTGGATATTAATACTTTCTGAATTGGCTGTTTCATGAATTTTTAATTATTATCATGACTTTGATCCCAATATAAAATTGCAGACAGTTTGAAGACCACATTCATTGTAGAGATTTGATTTGGTCAACAATAATATATGCATTGAAGGGACATATTAGGATTTAAAAAATCATTTTTTAAAAAATGATTTAAATTTTTTTTAGTTCAGAAGTGACTGCTATTATATCAAGAATACAATTTCACATATCCCCAATGTGCCAGTGTAACTCACCCACTTCTAAAATGTCTCTACCTCCAGGCAGTAATGTTGACTGTAAAGGACAGGATAAAAATCAACTTGAGGGGCCACGGGGTGGTGCATTTGGTTGAGTGCACATGTTGCAGTGCACAAGGACCTGGGTTTGAGCCTTACTACCCACCTGCTCAGGGAAAGCTTCACGAGTGGTAAAGCAGTGCTGCAGGTCTCTCTCTCTCTCTCTCTCTGTCTCTTTCCCCCTATCACCCCCTTCCCTCTCAATTTCTGGCTGTCTCTATCTTACAAATAAAGATAATTAAAAAATTAGAAGGCAACTTGACTCAAAAAAGGAGACTGCCACTTATAAATTCAGTATATGTGGACCATCTGTGGGTGCAGTCTCATCTGGTCAGAAACAAGACAAAAATGGAGACATCCCATCCTCCTGGATTGACTTAACACTGTCAAAATGACTATTATACCCAGAGCCATATGCTGCTTTAACACAATCCCTATCAAGGTCTCACAAAGTGTCTTCAAAGGGGTAGAACAGAAGATATGACAGTTTATCCGGAGACAAAGCAATTCTGAAAGAGATAACCAAAGCAGTCCTGAAAGAGAACAGCAAGAATTCAGGCATGCTTTCTGACCTCAAGTCATGAAAACAAACCCTTTGATTCTGATTCAGTGTGACAGTTGCTATCAGTTTCAAGGAATCAAGTAACAGAAGGTGAAAACATCCTTTCCTTTATTTATCAATTATTGTCCACAGCTGTTGATCACTTGGTGACAGCACAATTGATTTTCTATAAATTCGCTACAGGTTGAGGTATAAAAGAATGTTTCAAATTACATGGATCTATGCAGATTCATTTATGTTGATGTAGTTCATACATTTCAAAATGTCTAAGGTATCTTATACCTGAAAAACTTATTGATCATTACACAAAGACCCATTATAAAATCTAGAGTGTCATAAAGTGGTCAACTAGATGATCACCAGTAAAATGGAGGAGACAAAAAAATAAAATTCAACCCCGGAATACATAATTGGCATCTAGTTTTTGTTTGTTTGTTTGTTTCCTCAGTCTGTGAAAACATAACAAATAAATTCATTGAGTTACAAAACCAATGTCAAAAGCCAAGAGCTACTATCTGAACAAATGCATGTATAAGAAATCCATATGTGGCCTTCTTATCAGACTATATAGAAGAAAATAGGGATGACGATGTGGAATGATTGCTAGTCGCTAAGATGTGGGGCATAAGCTACATGGCCAGCATTGCTAGCAGTCGGTGAATGGTGATAGTTGATGCTATCTCAATTATGTGCACTGACCCTCAGCTCCATGCAAACTTCAGATAGATATACATGATATTTTCTGTAATCTGACCAATGGAATAATGAAATTTAGTTAGTAGGGCCAGAGAGTGGCACACCTGGCTAAGCACACACATTCCAGTGTGCAAGGACCCTGGTTCAAGTCCCTGGTCCCCACCTGCAGGGGGATGTTTCAGGAAGATGGGGGGTGAAGCAGAGCTGCAGGTATCTCTCTGTCACTTTCTCTCTCAATCTCTGCCTCCTTTCTAAATTTCTCCCTATCTCTATCCAATAATTATCAAATGAAAATATTTAAAAATAAGAAGAAACCCTTAAAAAAAAGAAAGTTATCAGTGAATATACAAATACCAATACAAAGAGCAGGCTAGAGCCTAGGGTACTGGCTAAAGGTGTACATGTATCCATAAGCAAGGAACAATTCTGTAACTCGAAGTAAAATGCTTAATAGCCCTCTATAATTAGACTTAGACCTAATAAACCTGGAATCCTTGTAGAAGGACCTAGAGAAGCCATCACAAATTCTCTTACTGATCAGACTTAGACCTAATAAGCTTGGCAATATAGTAGAAAGGCTCAAAGGAGGCAGGCCCCATAAACCTAATACCACTTTGCATACTCTAATGGCACTCAACTCTTGAATAACTGGGAGAAAGTCTAAGCTCATCAGATAAATAAATCAATACAAAAGCTAAACAATGGCAAGAGAGTGGCACAATTAATGATGGCCTTTTGGGTTAATATGAGACCACCCCATCATCTGAGTTTCTAGGTTGGGGAATCCTTGGATTCCCACATAGATATGATGGGCCTATACCTCTAAGAGATCCCTGTCTCCAAATCACTGGTCACTTCTATCAGGAAAGTAATCATAAGCCCTCTCATGGGCTACTCCAGGAACTTGTCCTCTCTATAAAGTAGCCTGTTAACTGTGTTAGATAATGTGCCATCTGAAATGAAACTAGGTAGACTGGCCAGACAAGAAAAGTAAAGAGGTTGACAGCTGAGACTTAGTGTCTTTGGTGACAGTCCATAGTAGCAAATCAGTAGCAGGTTACCATCAGTAGCATGGCAGCATTGGTAATGTTGATTTAGTTCAAGTCAACAGAGGCAGTATGGTAGTAAGAATTCAGAGAAGAAACACCAAGAAACATAGGCATAATCCTAGAGGTTCCAGAACTAGGAGAAATAAAAATCTTAAAGAGAATGGGAATGGTTTTTTGTAGTCTTAGAAAGAGTTTAAAATAGCAAGAATTAATTATTACTATAACCAAATTAGTTGGGGGTTGGTTTTTCTATGAAAGCCCAGTGGTTAGGATGTACTGTAATATATTTAACCTCACTATGCTTTGTGCCTTAGGGGTATCTACCAATCATTATAGCTTAGATATTGACAGGGCCAAATAGTTCTGATCTCTCTGGCCCAAGGTTGTAGGTAACATATATATATATATATATACACACACACATATATATATATGTATATATATATATATATATACACACACACACATATATATATGTATGTATATATATATATATATATATATATTCTTGAAAAAGTTAAGCCTGGTGTCAAATTTTGATCATCTTACAAATCTGTAACATTAAATACTTATGCTAAAGAAAATATATATACTCAAAGCTATGGTCTAGGCAGTTAGTGAACTTGAAGTATTACGTCTATTTTTCCCCTGTCATTTATGAGATCATAAGTTAATAGGATTATAATATGACATCTTTCCCACCACCAAAGGTCTATGATCCCCCACATATTTCCCAACCTCCATCCCCCATAGATAATCCACAGTGTTGGGTATGGTTTCACTTTTTGTTTTCAAGTTCAGTTCTTTAGATTCAACATATAATTGAAACCATCTTGTAGTTGACCTTTACCTCTTTACTTCACTAAACATAATCTTCTCCAATTCCATCCATTTTATCTCAGAGGACACAATACCTTTTTTATTGCTGAGTAGTACTCCATTGAGTATATGTCCCATAACTTTTTCATCCAATATTCCATATTTTGGCTATTGTGAATAATGCAGCTATGAACATGATGATACATATATCTGTATCCTTCACATTAGTGTTATTATTTCTTTTTGGATAAGTGCCTAAGGGTGGGATTGCTGGGTCATAAGGAATTTCCATTTGTATTTGATTAAGGATTCTCCATACTGTTTTCCATAATGGTTGTACAAGTTTGCATTCCCACTAGCAGTGTAATAGAGTTCCCATCTCTCTGCACATCATTTCCAACACTTACCCTTTCCTGCTTTGTTGATGAAGGCCATTCTAACAGGTATAAAGTGGTATCTCAATGTGGTTTTAATTTGCATTTCCCTGGTGATGAATGTATTCGAACATTTCCACATATATCTGTGTATCTCTTCTTTAGAGAACTGCCAATTCATGTTTTATGCCCACTTTTTTATTAGGTCGTTCTTTTCTTTTTGTAGAGCTATATGTGTTCTTTATAGTATTGATATCAACTGCTTATATGATGTATGGTGTGCAAATGTTCTCTCAGTTGCTAGGTTTCTTATTAATCCTTATAGAATTTTCTTTTGATGTTTAGAAAGTTTTTAGTTTGACACAGTCTCATTTGGTCAATCTTGTTTATGTTTTCCTTGCCCATGAAGTGGAATCTTCAAATGTATCTTTGATGTTTACGTCATGAAATTTTTCACTGATATACTCTATGTATTTTATATTTTCAGTTCTAATAACCATGTCTTTGACTCATTTTGAGCTAATTTTAGTATACGGTGTTAATTGGTGGTCTAGATTCATTTTTCTAATGTGTGGCTGTACAATTCTGCCAGCACCATTTGTTAAACAAACTTTATTTCCCACATTGGGCAGTTTGACCCCCTTGATGTATATAGGTGTCTATATGGTGTATGGGTTTAGATCTGGACTCTCTTATTCCATTGGTCATATGTCAGTTTTTGTCCCAGTTCCACACTGTTTTGACTTCTGTTCCTTTATAGTATAATCTGAAGTCAAGCATTGTGCTGCCTTCATTTTTCTTCTTTTTCCTCAGGAGTTCTTTTAATATCTGTGGTTTTAAATAGTTCCATACAAATTTTTGAAGAAGTTGTTCAATTTCCTTGAAATATGTCATTGGAATTTGATTAATAATTGCATTGAATCTATAGATTGATTTTGGCAGAATTGTTATTTTTAATAATATTTATTCTTCAAATCCATGAACAGGAGATATTCTTCCATTTCTTTGTGTCACCTTCTATTTCTTTTAATAGTGTCTTATAGTTTTCCTTAAAAAGATGCTCCTCCTTTGTTATATCTATCGCTGGGTATTTTATCTTTTTGGGTTCTATTAATGGGATTTCTTCCATCAGTTCCCTTTCCGTTGACCCATCTTTCATGTGGAGAAATGTCAGCAACATTCTTATGTTAGTCTTTTTTTCTTTAGTTTCCAAGTGTGTTATATAATAACTATTATGTAATTAATGTATTAAGATAATTAAAATCACTCCCAGAGGTATTATTTAAAAGCATCTCAACAATAAATTTAAATGGTGATCACACACCAGTGCCTAAATGTCAATAAGGGAATATTTTATCGCCTTTTATGGGATGTGCAGATAGGTCACAAGATGCTTCAAAGCACTGCATTTTTAAATGTGATTGCTAATTTTCATAAAGTTGATTGCAATAAGGCATTTTCTTCTGATTGATACAGGATGAGCGAAAGGACACAGGTACAAATAAATTAAGTTTGTTGCAACAGGAGGTAGGTCTAACTAGAGTGAGTAACTTATGTTGGAAAGATGGCATAAAGAGACTTGAATAATTAAACATATTATGAAAGGCATAGGTGAGAGTTTGTAGAATTTGAACTTAAGGACTGACAGGTAGCACATCTGATAGAGAACCCTATTAGAATGTGTAAGGACCCCTGTTCAAGCCCCTGGTCCCTACTCACAGAAAGAAACTTTTACAAGTGATGAAACAGTGCTTGAAGTGTCTCTTTATCTCCTCCCCCTCAATTTCTCTATCCAGGCAATGGAGTCACTTCACAAGTGGTGAAGTAGGTCTACAGATATCTATCTTTCTCTCTCCCTCTCTATCTGTCCTTCCTCTCTCAGTGTCTCTCTGTCCTATCCAACAAAGACAGCAATAAAAACAATAATAACAACAATGATAAACAAGGGCAACAAAAGGGGAAATAAAGGAAAGGACCAGATTGAGGAATCTGTCTCCCGCAACTCTTTGTTAGCTATGTAATGATACACAGTAGTGTTGAGAGCTAGTTATTTTTCTCAGGTGTTAAGTGCATCGAGGTAATGTCAGCCTTTGATTTAAAAATCATAGATTGTGGGCAGACTTCTCTAAATTTTGATACCACAAATTTAGTATCTTGGGTTGCTTCACAGTCTAATTAGAGAATATAATTTGTATATCAAAAATTTTTTGCGCTGGAACCTAAATTCTGTCCATTATCAACTCTATAATTTTAAGCATACATTTCAACTTTTAATTTCTTTGTCATTTAATTCACTGCAATAGTAATTAGTTCATTAATTGATGTGAGGACTTAAAAAAAGGTAGCAGGTTATAAGGCCTGACAGTCTCTCACACATAGCTGGCCTCCATAATGGTAGCTTCTTACTGGATTATTGCTTCCAAATGTGTAGCAGTTATTTTTCTTCTTGGTATATTGTCTGTAGGCTCTAGAATATTTAGGTCCTGACAGCACTCAGACCTAGAGGTTCTTTTCTAGTTCTGCAGCCTACTAGCAGTTTGCTTTCACAGAAGTCACTCAACTTTTCTACACATCCATTTCTGTATCTGTGTGAGGACAATAATAACACCTACTTCACAGAAGTGAACTTGAAGATTAAATGAGAAAATGTCTTTAAAGTACTTTGTGCAGCTATTACTAAAATTGTTTTAGATAGTTCTGCCTAGAACACCCACTTACTTGCTCACAACAGGTTAAGTGTATACATTTTGGAGATTGAGATGCTTTAGTACTTGCGGCCATTTTTTTTTTTTTTTTGCCATACCTGAGAGTTTCTTTTGTTGTCTATTTATGGTGATTAGCATGGTGAGCCATCTTTTTCATTTTTGTAAATATCTGGTAAGTCTACTATGATTTGACACAGGGCTATTGAATATTTTGATGACCATATATTATTGACAGAATTTAACTGACCCTTTTCACAGAATAAGAAGTCACTCTTGAACTTCCATTTCAATTCAACATTTGTTCTCAGAGCTCTCAATAAATCATTTTACTTATCAAACATATATTTATTAATTTCTATGCAAAAATTCCACAGAGCATAAGATAGAATACTGAACACATTAGACATGTTCCCATTCCTTAATGGATATAAAAGTATGTTTTGAAATGAAAACATCATTTTATACACATGCGTTCTATCTAGAGCTTAAGCTACATGGCATTTTAAAAACAATTAATCATAGAGAGTGAGGAAAAAATTATAGTACTCTATTACATATGGTGTCAGCAGCCACCTCTCTGGTTATATAATAGTTTTTCAGTCCCCTCAACCCCACCCCCACACTTAGATATAGCTAAATGGGCTATATCTGAGACTCTGTGATTAAGTGTTCTTTTATTATTATTATTTATTTAAGAAAGGAGACATTAACAAAACCTTAGGATAGGAGGGGTACAGCTCCACACAATTTCCACCACCCGATCTCCATATCCCATCCCCTCCCCTGATAGCTTTCCCATTCTCTATCCCTCTGGGAGTATGGACCCAGGGTCCTTGTGGGTTGCAGAAGGTGGAAGGTCTGGCTTCTGTAATTGCTTCCCCACTTAACATGGACGTTGACTGGTCAATCCATACTCCCAGTCTGCCTCTCTCTTTCCCTAGTAGGGTGGGTCTCTGTGGAAGTGGAGCTCCAGGACACATTGATGGGGTCCTCTGTCCAGGGAAGTCTGGTCGGCATCATGCTGGCATCTGGGACCTGGTGGCTGAAAAGAGAGTTAACATACAAAGCCAAACAAATTGTTGAACAATCATGGACCTAAAGGCTGGAATAATGCAGATGAAGTGTTGGGGGGTACTCTCTGCAGACTCTTGTGTACTTCTGCTTTCAGGTATATATTTTTCCCTGGTTTATGGACACGTGTGAACATATGCTCTATCTCAGGGGACCTGAACTATATCTAGGTTTGGGGACATTATTGGGGAGTGGACCACTTGGAATGGAATTAGAGAGTACTATGAAAGGAAAGGTCTCACCCAAGTGATGAAGCTGAAGGGTTGTCATTCCACAACTGAAGTCTCTGGACATAGTCTGAAGTGAAGCATGCTGGGGTGGCACTCTTTGCGTTGATTAGGTTGCAATTGGCGGATGCAATATTATTTAATATTAATTGAGAAATCATGCAAGAAAGTGGGACCCACCCCAAGGGTCCAGAACTGGGGGAAATATAGGCTCTCTAGTGGAAATGTGAGGTTCCTGCTGTCTTAGGGTTCAAGACGACAATGGATACTTATTGTTATTGTCACATTATTTGGTAATTGGGTTAACTTTGAAAAGTCCCTTTGTTAGGGGTTGCCCGGCATCTTATATATAGCTGTGCCACTGGTTGCTTCTGTTCTCCCTAGTCTAGGCTTTTGAGAGAGTCAGCATATCAAAGACAGCCTATGTATTAAAAAGACTTAGTCTGTGTTTTAAAAAGTTCTAGACATATGATCAATTTCCCCTCTCATATTAATTGAATAGTGGTTTATATGACTACACTTTAATAGGAGTGTACATAAACACCATTACCACCACCAAAAGACTGTGTCCC